>NC_138730.1:19615538-19710538 GCF_965113295.1 Leuciscus leuciscus | reverse complement strand
AAAATATAGTAAACCAGTAATATTTTGACATTTTATTACAATTTAAAATAACTATTTTCTATTTTAATATGTTTTAAAATGTAATTGATGTATTATATAAGCATCATTACTCAAGTGATCCTTCAGAAATCATTCTAATATGATGATTTGCCGCTCAAGAAGCATTTCTTATTATTATCAACGTTAAATATTTTTGTGGAAACCATAATACATTTCTTTGATGAATTGAAATTTCTAAATGACAGCATTTATTTGAAATATCTTTTTTGTACTTTACTGTCACTTTTGATCAGTTTAATACATCCTTGCTGAATGAAAGTATTAATTTCATTGATTTCTTTTTTTCTTTTTTTACTGACCCTAAACTTTTAAGCAAATTTTGTTAAATCCTTACTCAGTAATTACAAGATTGGCCATGTGTATTCATAGAAAAGGGATTAGGATCTCTTTATTTAAAAACTATCTGTGATCGGTTGCAGAAATGTGAAATTAACCCATCACAAACAATAATGTTGTTATTACAGTGTAATTACATATGTATAAGCACATGCAATTGAATTTTTTTGTGATTTATCACACTTATAAAGCTACTACTAGCTACAAGAAGCTCCCGGTGGGCAAAGTGCAAGCCAATGCACTAACACAATCCTTTAGCCCCTTCTTCTCGATGAGAATCACTCTCTGCCAGCGAGGATGACCCTGATGGTATCTCTGTTATGTCACCAGGGCAGAGGATCTGGCTTCCCCGGCAGGAGACGGCCCAGGGGTTCGGGTGTCACAGGCCGGGGGGGACGTGGCCGTGCCAGAATGAAAAATGGAGTTCCTCCAATCCCAATACCAGGAGTATGTCAGCTAACACATTTGTTTGTTCTGATATGTGAATATGTAACTATAGCATGACTGTTTTTCCATTAATTTGCATGGTATGTTTGTATCTCTGCAGGTCAACATCATGGAACCAATGTGCATATTCAAGGAAGAGGAGGAAAGCGCCATGCACAGTACAGTGGTGATTTTCTCTAGTACAGACACGTTCACACTGAAACAGGTAAAAGTGAATGTTTCTGAGCAGTCGGTGCTGCTTACAGCCGTATATGTGGAGTCTGCTGCTCTCTTACAGTGGTATGTATGTGTCTGTGTTTGTGTTCATTCCCTTAGGATATGTGTGTGGTGTGTGGAAGTTTTGGACAGGGTGTGGAGGGTCGACTCCTGGCCTGTGCTCAGTGTGGACAGTGTTACCACCCTTTCTGTGTTAACATAAAGGTGAGCACTTTTAAACACCACAGCACAACAGAGCACTTTACAGGTTGAGGCCATCATATCCTTCCCCTTTTCTGTGTTTGAGGTGATGTTTGTAGCGTTAATTATGGCTGGGCAAAAAAGAAAAGAAAAGAAGAAAATTCAATAATGGAAAAAATTACTGAAATTACTTAAGGAGACATAATTATGTAGTAGGGTTGTCACTTTACTGGAATTTCCCTGTTCGATACGATACCTTGAAAAATATCGATATTATATAACACAGGGAAAAACTGCGGCACCATACAGATCATTTGTTATTATCTCATTTTTGTTGTTGTTGATAATTTAGGTCATTTTATTGTAATAGCTTACACATAGCACAGAATAGCTTTTTTTTCTCTTTTTTTTTAAGTCAAGTAAACAGTCAGTAATAAAATAAGAACAAATAAACACAAATTGCAAATGATTGCACAAATAAATACAATACAATAAAGAGACAAATGAAATAAACATGGCTTTAAGTTTTTCAGGTGGGTCTAACAGTATTCAGGTGAGAAATAGTACAGAAATGAAAGTAATCAAAAAGTTACAAAAGTTATTCAGTCAAGAGCAGAGAGTGATTTTCTTTGTCTTTTGTTCTTTGATTAACATGACAGCAGGAATATTAGATTGCTGTCACTTTAAGAGCTTATGCACAGATCCAATATACTGTTACACAACTGACTATTTAACTGAATACTCTGCAAGACAGGCATTTTTACATTTACTGTATTTGACCATTTAAGCGCAATAAGCACATTGCATAACACTTACATTACCACTTTTATTCAGCAAGGATGCATTGAATTGAGAGTAAAGACGTTTATAATGTTACAAAAGATTTCTATTTCAAAGTTATTTTGAACTTTATTCATCAAAGAATCCTAAATAAAAAAATCTATGTTTCCACAAAAATATTAAGCAGCACAACATTGATAGTATTAAGAAATGTTTCTTGAGCATCAAATCATCATATTAGAATGATTTCTAAAGGATCATGTGACTCTGAAGACTAATGTATGAAGAGTAATGGTGCTGAAAATGCAGCTTTCTTTTTTTTCTGTGAAACAAAAAGAAGCGGCCTTTTTATTTTATTTTTTATTTTTTTTAATTAAAATTATACTAAAAACGACTATGTTCTTTTGTTTTTTGGAAAGTTCTTTGGAAAGTCTTCAAATGCATGCTGCCTCGTGTTAAATGAAATGCCTTGGTTGTCAGATCACTAAGGTGGTGTTGAGTAAAGGCTGGCGGTGTTTGGAGTGTACCGTGTGCGAAGCGTGTGGTCAGGCCAGCGACCCGGGACGTCTGCTGCTCTGTGACGATTGTGACATCAGCTACCACACCTACTGCTTAGACCCGCCCCTGCAGAATGTGCCCAATGGGAGCTGGAAATGCAAATGGTATTCCACATTGTTTCACAATTTACACTTTTCTCTTTAAAATACATATTTAAATTAATATAATTGAGAAAAAAATCTTGATTTTTACATAGGTTTACAAAATTATCGTACTTCAACTGTGCTTTAAAAACTGCTTCAAATGTCGTTTTTTTTTTATATATACTTGTGGTTCATTTAAGAATACTTGCTAGTTACAATGGAGGACCTTTTATTAACAAATTTTTTTTTTTATAAGACTTATTAATGCGAATAATTTAACTTGTCATGTATTGATATGAGCAGTTATTAGGGTGGTAAAATTGGTGGAGCCGTGTGGTGTGTGATTAATGTCATTGTGCCTGCTTGGGCCTCCCACAGGTGTGTGTCCTGTACGCAGTGCGGCGCCACGTCTGCGGGTCTGAGGTGTGAGTGGCAGAATAATTACACTCAGTGTGCCCCTTGCGCCAGCCTGGCATCATGCCCACTGTGCCAGCAGGACTACAATGAGGAGGAGATCATCCTGCAGTGCCGCCAGTGTGACAGGTGAGCTGCGGTCCAGCACTCTTGGTCTGGGCTGTGCCTGTACCTGCTGGTGTGCTTGGATTCCTTTCAACTCAGCAAATCATTTTTTGAGGCATCATTGATATCCGTAGCACAAACGCGCTGTTCCCGTGTCTGCAGGTGGATGCATGCCTCGTGTCAGGGGATCTGCTCGGAGGAGGAGGTGGAGAAGATCGCAGAGACCAGCTTTGACTGCAGTCTGTGCCAAGGCCAGACCCCTCTCTCTCCTGGTACACATAAGCTCTGCTTTAGAACAGTCTGTTTTACATTTATAAATCTTTTTTTTTTTTTTTTGGTTGACATTGTGTATTTATGTGTTCATTACACAGCACCTGCAACGCCGGCCAAGCCCAGTTTGGATTTTGTCGAGTCGGTTCTCATACCACAAAGATTCACAAAAACAAGAGATCCTGGTAAAGTTGATGTCATTTTACTAAAACGTTTATTTTTCGAACGGAATTATAAAAACGTCAGATTATAATAATTAAAAGTAATGGAATTTCAATTAAAACTTTACAATAAGGTTCAATTAGTTAACTACATTAGTTAACATGAACTAACAAAGAAAAATTTTAGTCTTCATCTTAGGTAATGTTAATTTCAACATTTACTAATACATTATTAAAATCAAAAGTTGTATCTGTTAAGTAAGGGATAATGTACATCCAGCTGGTTGTGATCAGGACCCCAACGCAAAGCATGATCAGGACCCCACTTATTACACGGCTACATAAACTTGCCACACAGTAAATAATTAGACATTAAATATTGATCCGAGTCGAAATATTTTATTAGCTCTTTAAACGCAAAGCTTCCATGGAGAGAGCAGTTGCTAGCAAGCGCCAAGTTCAAACTAGACGGCATTTAAGGGATACGGTATACAGTCATACCACTTATTACACAGTATTTCACAACATAATTATGGGGATAAGAGATATTGATTTGAGATGAAACTGTTTTAAAATTAATTCATTAAAAAAATTTTTTTATGAAACAAGACAGAGCGAGTCTGTGATACCGGATGATATAATTAAATAACTGTACAAAAAATATTGATTTAGAGTTTTAATATTTTATTAGCTCACCTAACACAAAACTTTCACAAGGAAAAAAAATTCCTAGCAAAAGAAAAGCGCCGACTTCAGTGACAGTTACCCGGATGAGCCTGTGTTATCGTTTTTTACCGGCTGTTATCAGAATCAAGAATTCCACAGAGCCGTGTAATAATTTTATTTAACGGACCTGAACTAACATGAATGAACAATGAAGAGTTGTATTTGTTAACTACCGTTAACAAAAGGAATTGCTTCTTGTTAGTTAAAGCAATAACTAATGTTAACTAATAGAACCTAGTGTTGCTGAAATTTAAATACTTCTGGTTTTGCTTTGCTATGACATATTTCATCAACTAGATATTGTTCTTTGTAAAATGTTCTCCATAGTAATGCCCAATTTGAGAGTGGAATTGTTCTTTTGAGTCGATTCTTCGTGTTTCCAATGAGGTTCCTTAATGTTTCTGCTCCACAGACCTGTCGAGGACGTACACCCAGGACGGTGTTTGTCTCACGGAGTCTGGTCTGTCCCAGCTACAAAGTCTCGCCAATGCAGCCTCTCGCCGGAGACGCTCCAAACCCAAACTCAAACTGAAGATCATAAACCAGAACAGTGTGGCCGTGCTGCAGACTCCTCCAGACCCACAGACCGAACTCTCCAGAGATGGAGACATTGACGACATCAAAAGTACTGCTTCCTACATCTCGACCGTTTACACTTTTTTTTTGTTGCAATAGTTTAATATCCATGAATGATAAGCGAAATAATATATGCAGGATTGAGGGGTTCACAACCTTAAAATAAACTTTTTCGTTTATACATTCAAATCGTGTTGTCAGTTTTAAAATAAAAGGGCCATGCATATTAACAATATATGATTTCTATCATCTTTTAAATGTTTTGGTGAGTTCATGGCAAAGCATTGTGGAATTATCCATAAAAGATCAAGATTGAATGTGCCTCCAATTGTGAGGAAAATTAGGTATCGTAAAAGGTAGCATCATTTTTCTATCAACAATTTAAAGCAGCCGTCACATGGGGAGTGCAACTGTGATACCATAAAACTAGTTATCTAGCCAGGCAGCTCATTATAGTGATTAAAAATGTTATTTTTTTTAACACTAATTGATTGCAGTTTGCTGAACATGTTGCGTAGAACATATTAAAGTGTCTCATATTCAGTTACTCAGTTACTCTTCTCGCAGAGTGAAGTTTGCTTACCTGTGTGCGATTCCTGACAGCTTTGTGTATTTGTTTGCCTGTGTGTGTTTTGCAGAAGAAGTGGAGATGGTGGATGGTGAGGGGAAGTCAGATTCAAGTCCTGAAAGAGAGGCCACAGCAGAAGATGACTCTAAAGACACAGATGCCTGCAAGAAGAGAAAGAGGAAGCCCTACCGCCCAGGTGAGAGACTTGATGAATCACGATTCTATCTTCTGCCGATTCGCATCGATTCACAAATTTCAAAAATCTGTTTTCTAAAGTGTTACATGTGTTTAACTTCGCTGTGCTACTTAAAGTTATTGATGCGTACAGTGTTATCAATCACAATACGCCACAAAAAAAGGACTGGAGCACAGATGCCACCTCTCAAGATGCATGCGATCCCTAATTCAGTTCTCTTTCACAGCTTATTGCGCTTGAATGGTCAAATACACACATGGTATTGTGTGAAGTATTCACATAAACACAGTCTGTTATGTCCTACGTGAACATAAACAATCGGATGTGTAACAGTGTATTAGATCCGTGAATTTGTTCTTAAAGGGACAGCAGCCTAATAAACTGTTGCTGTCTGTTTTGTTAATTTAATCAAAAAGTAAAAAAAGAAACAGAAAATCACTCACTGCTTTTGACTGAATCACTTTTGTATCTTCATTATGAATCAATTTATATTTAACAGTGAAGACTAAACTGTGTCTTATTTTTACATTTGATTATTCAATTTCTGTAGTATTTCTTAAGACATGTTAAATAAACCTAGTAATAATCAACTTGGTTGACTAAAATGGGGAAGAAAAACAATACATTTCAAGGTTTACAGTTAATTCAGTAAGATTTTTTCTTCAAGACCTGTCTCCTGCAGTCAAGTATAAAAAGTAACACAAAACAGTCAACTAGAATCAAATCTATGCATATATCGAATCAAAATTTGATTCAAAATGCTGATAATTTCAGCAGAGGTGATGAAGCACTTCATTTGAAATGTTAAACAATATTGAGGAGTTTCTGCTTTTACTCAGGTATTGGAGGTTTCATGGTCAGACAGAGGAACCGGATGGGTCCAGGCAGAACCAAACCTGCCTTGGTCAGGAAGGACTCCACTGGTTCTGAGACCCTGCAAGGCAAAGACGAGGGTGAGTATCATTCAACACTTTCAGTAAGATGACTTTCTGGTAGCTCATGTTGGATCTTAAATAAATCGTCAGTCTTTATTATTTTTGAATGTATCAATTGCTGTCAAATGTCCACGACCACTGCATTAGTGCATAATGCTGGATTGGGCTCATCCTGATCGCCATGTATTTGACACCTCTAATCTAGACTGATCTATTGATTAATATAGACAAAAGTTATTATTACAACAAAAATATATTGTGTTGAGAGTGTAGATGCTTTGTAGATGTAAAACTCATCTGCATAATTTTTGGATTATATAGGATTTTGATGTAAAGAATGAATATGGTTTCTCTTTTCTGTCCTGATAGGCTGGGGTGACCAAGTGCCTGACACTCCAATTGATGAAAAACCTCCTTTGTCTGATTTTCACGACAATCCTGAGGTTAAAATACGGAAACGCTATAGGAAAAAGAAGACCAAACTGGAGGAGGCTTTCCCCACTTACCTACAGGTAATGCTCATTTTGTCAGCTAATTTTTATTTAGTCTTGTGTCAGATATACTTTTTAGTTTTTATCATATTTAGTCAACTTTGTCCTGTTTTTGTTTAGTCTATTTTTAGACGAGTAAGGCCTGGTTTTACAGACAGGGCTTAGATTAAGCATGGATTAGGCCTTAGTTCAATTAGGACATTTAAGTAGCTTTTATAAAAGTGCCTTAGAAAAAAACATTGCTGGTGTGCATCTTGAGACAAAACAATGGTACTGATATATTTTAAGATTTGTCAGTGCAAGTTGCTTTCAGTTAAAACAGCTCAAACATTTATTTTAGTCTGGGACTAGGCTTAAGCCTTGTCTGTGAAACGGGGGATACATGTCTGGGCATTTTAGTCTAGTTTTAGTCATTGGAAATGTAGTCACATTTTCATTGTGGTGCATTATGGTTAAAGCTACACTGTGTAATTTTTTAAGTTGATTCTTAGCAAAAAACACTTTGTTCTTTCAAAATGATATGTGCTCATTAATGTGTAATTACTTCTACCAACTAATCAAGTATTCTCGTAAGCGTAGAATCTGCCAGCGAGTCGCTCGAATGGTGGCAGCCATGTTGCGCCTCCATCTTGAAAATACATTAGCCAAAGAGGGACATACCTGGAAATTCAAGCTTCGCCTTTTGCGTTTTTACACTCAGTGGCACCGTGACGAATGCGAGGGGGAGATTACTCGCGACTGCCGGCAGATTTGAAATAATACGGCCACCGTAGGAGTTAAAACGCCCTCGGAATGGGAGGGGCTAGAAAGTAAATATTCAGTTGGTAGTCATAAACAATTTCACCGCTAGATGGGAGAAAATCCTACACAGTGTAGCTTTAAACTGATAAAAATGATTATTTTGTTAAAAATTATAATTGCAATGATTGCTGTCATTTGAGAATTTTATCTTTACATTTCATCAGAATTAGTGCATTTTCACCTATAATCACAAATCAAGAGAATCTCCACTCATACGCATCTAGTTTCCTCATTTCAACATTTAAATTAACACTCTCTGTCTACATTATGAAAATTAGTAAAACAAGAAACTTTAACAGTTAAATTCCTAATAGTAATTCCAATTATTCCAAATTACATTAATGTTTTTCTATTAAAACAACCGTAAATTCAGCAACCACAATCGCAAACAATGTAGTCTAGATCTATGTTTGGATTTATTACAGTTCATCACTGGGAATGTTTGATCGCATAGTTAGTCACAGTAAATAGCGCAAGCGGCTCGTGACAGAACACCGACTGGCTAAATTACCCTTTCATTTAAGCAGAGTATGGGTCATTCAATGTAAGTTTGTGGGGTGTTTTTAGCCCTGTTTTTCATCCACCAGTCAAAAGTCAAATCTACTTAGAAAAGCTATAGCACATCTCTCCAAAACAGGCCACTTGATATGAGATCATTTCTAAGCCACAGTCCTCTGGAATCAATAGAAACTTTTCAGCTGATGCTCCCTTTATCTCAAGTAAATTCCAGGGATGTCACTGGGCAACTGCTACAGATGCACTGGGAGATGCCACAGCTTTTAGTGGACTTCAGAGCACTCTGCTAGGTGAATTGGGAGCTTGTATAGCCGAGTTTGACATGTGGACTCTTAGGGAGATGATGTCATTTATCCAACTCAGACTCCTGTCGTTAGTCTCAAACTGATGTTTGAAAGCTACAACAGATCAATTTTTTTTTTAATCTTAAGACTTTGTCCTAGACTCCTTTTGCACTCACTTGCATACTTATACATTTATGTCAGGAAGCATAACTGGGGGATGGTCTGATACAATTGATGAGTCATTTTATATCATGCTCAATCTGTAAACCACAATACAGTATTTTCTGCTGGATATGTAACAGAAAATTTGTTGGTATATTAATCATGTGGAAAGCCTATTTTGGGATAATCCTGTGCATCACACTAAGGATGCGTCAAATTGATCAAAAGTGGCAGTAAAGACATTTGTAATGTTACACAAATTTACTTTACTTTCTATTAATAAAAGAATCCTTTCACAAAAATAAAAAGCAACACAAATGTTTTCAACATTGATGATAATAATAATAAGAAATGTATCTTAAGCATCAATTCATCATATTAGAATGATTTCTGAAGGATCAATCTGAAGACTGGAGTAATGATGCTGAAAATTTAGCTTTGACATCAAAGGATTACATTTTAAAATACATTTAAATAGAAAAGAGTTTTTTTTCACACTACAGTTTTTACTGTATTATTTGTATTTCAAATAAATGCAACCTTGGTGAACGTAAGAGACTTCTTTCAAAAACATTTTTTACAAAATGTTACCGACCCCAAACGCTTGAACAGTTTGTGTAAATACTAATGAAAAGCACATCATCTTGTCAGATCATTTCCTCTTTATATCTGGAGGATGATGGTTGCAACAACAATAGATTTATGAATATGAATAATGAATAAACCACTTACCATTGTTCAAGTAAAAAAGCAAAAACAATGATTCAAATCAGTAAAACTACTATTATTAAGCAAATAATTCTGACTCTAAATTTGAATTAAATGAGACACTTTCAAAGTTACAAAGCTGATATACACATCAGTTGAATTCTCTATTAATGCGGCACATGTAAAAACAAATAAACTTTTGCTGTACTTATCAACACCCTTTATTATTGCTTTATTTGCGACCCATCCTGCTTTGTATTTTCATATTACTTCATGTTTCTGTCACCCTCACGTGTAAATAGCATAAAGCAGGTCTGCACATTGATAGCTGCACAAATGTATTTACCACTGTATAAAAGATTCAGCAAAATTGATACCGTCACACTTTGTATTACACCATCATATCGACCAGCTCAAGAAACCAAGAACTGATGAGGTGGGAATGACGTAGTTTGATGGTTGAGCTAATGCTAGCTGTTCATGCTAGCTCCTGCATCAACACTGAGAAAATCCACCCTAAAGGTGCTTCTCAGAAGAGCCACTTCAAATCAATTATTGAAAATGGAGGCTTTTAATGTCTCAGCCAGGCAGGTTCCTGAGAGCTGGAGGCTGTCAGGTCAGCTGAACTGAAATGACAGAACAGGCGGTGTGTTGGGAAGTCGTATTACGGATGATATTTTCATGCTTGTTCCTGTTATTGCCGTGCACACGTGCAGCGGCGTGTGTCTTCGTAGATTGTGCGTCCTGTGGGACTGCGCTGGAGTGGTATGAGACGGGATGAAACATGAGCTCATTTGAGGGGCTCCCATAACGTGACAGTCAGTGCAGTGTAACGGCATACGAGAGCCAGACAGTCGGCTCAGACAAACACAGAGCCATCTGGAAAATATCCACTGTACCCGGAAAAGATACTCTATCAACAATGCTTTCATTACAAATGATAACAGCTCAATGTGATTCGAGTATTCCTCTTCAGAAGATTCGCTCTGAATGTCATGATCATCCGAAATGCGATACTGTTGTCTTTGACATGAGCGATGTTGTGTTTTCCAGCACTGGGAAATATGATATTTAGAAAATGAATCATGCAAATACTTAAAAATATATATATATTAAATGTTGATAATATTCAATGTCTTCTATCCTCACCAAGGCTGCATTTGTTTGTTCAGAAGTACAATAAAAACAACAATATTGTGAAATATTATTACAATTTAAAATAACTGTTTTCTATTTTAATCTATTTTTAAAATGTCATTTATTACTTTGATGGAACATCTGAGTTTTCTGCATCATTACTCAATGTCTTTAATGATTAATATGATCATTCTCTTTTGCATCCTTCATGAATAAAATTATTGATTTATTGTAATTAAAGCCAAAAACAGTTCACATGAATCAGTCTGAATGATACATTTGCAGATTGGTCTGAATTTGAATGTTTTTAAAAAACAAAAGGTCATATTGACCAAAAAAAATCCACTTGTTTGATTAACACAAGTAGGTCATGGGTAATAAACATTTTCCTTTTTGAAATATTCTGTAGTATAACAAAATCCCTTTTGTGATCATTAAATTGTATTATGCAGTATCTGCATTTTATGAGCCATGAGATGCTCTCTAGATATTGGCATCAGCATTCAACATTAAAAAACCCATAATGGTTGACCACTAGCCTGAACAGTTATTGCTCAATTTATGAAAGCCATATTTTTTTAAAACCCATATCATCTTTACTTGATGGACAAATCAGTCACCTTGCACATTTTATACTGAAGTACTCTCACTCCAATCTCTTCTCTTACAGGAGGCCTTTTTTGGGAAAGACCTGCTGGACAAGAGCAAACAGAGCAGACAGGAAACCACACGGCTGCTAGAAGATGACCGAGACAGGAAACAGCTCACGGCCAATCAGATGAAGCCATTGTCAAACGCATCACTCAGTGCGTCAGCGGCACCGCTGCCCAGTAAAGCAGTAGCAGCACGTACGTTTCTCGCAGCTACTGGTGCAATCACACACACACACACACACACACACACACACACACACACGCACGGCCTGTTGCAGCCTTTTTGTCTCTTTCTGTTTGTGTCTTTTTTCCATTTGACATTCAAACCCAGTCTGATTTATAAATATATTTCCCTTGAAGTCAATAGGAAATTTAAATAGACCCCATTTACTTTCTTTACACACATTGCTGGAATGGGTGCCGGCGGATTCACTGACTCCACAAGTAAAATGGGTTGAGAGTGCAATTTCATGTTGACTTTAAATGTGTCTAAACAATTTAGACCATTTTCCTGGAGTACAAAAGTCTTATGTCTATGTCTGTTTAGATTAATCGGAATTTGTTTTAGTTTTCCTTGCTCCCGTTTTGCCCCGCGTTCCTTGGTCATTAGTTTCTGATTAATCCTTAGTTTATTTTCCTGTAAATTAACTCTCTCTGGGTATTTAAGCCCTTAGTTTCCTTAGTTTCCGGTATAGTCTATGGTTTAACGTAGTTGTGTTCTCCTAAGTTTCTCCGTGGATTTATTATTAAAGACTGTTTATTTCTCTGAATCTCCTGCGTTGTGTGCTTCGTAGCACACACGTGACTACAACCATTAGGCCCTTATAATTACTTTCCTGCTTTATCCGCATCCACAGAAAACTCTGTGGAACCTCTAGTGGACCTCTCCGAAGAGCTGAAATCAGACACAGAGCTGCTGGGAATGTTTTCTGATAACATTGGAAAGCAAACAGAGGAGCCCGGTAGGCCATTATGACTGTCTCTAAACATATGAGAAGAAATGACAGCACATGTTTGCTGTTCTGATGAGCCCTTTCAATGAGGTCCAGCTCTCTAACTCTAATATTGTCAGTGTCTGGGAATCTGCTTTGAAATGGGAACTTCATAAGTTCATAATGTTCTCGTAATCTTAAAAACCCTGTGAAAATAAAGGCATGTGCTTAGATGACTGATATAAAATATGCCTGTTAATGAATGTAATGTTCATACAAAAGTTAAGTTTTTTGGGGTTGTCAAACGTAGCACGTTGACACATGCAATCTATTTAGCAGCGTTAATTATTTTTGACGCCGTTAGCACATTAACGCTTAACTCTTTTAATTTGTTCTGTGTAATTTATAAACATCTCCCTTTATCACACGCATACAATAAAGCGCAGTATGCATTTCTCGGTAAATGGAGAAAGACTTGCATTTCATTTATTTATAAATCAAACCCAAATGGGGCGTTTAACAAAAGTCATTTGCATTGTATAGTGGAACTGATTCCTATCATTCATAGAAATGTTAATGCAAACAGGTCAGCGGCAAAAACAACTGTACACATGTAGGATTTTGTCCATAAAGTGTGTATAAAATAGTTTTATTCCATGATTGCACATTTGCAATTTCTGTTCGTATTTCCCATGAGTTTAGTGCAGTTTGAGAAATATAGAATATATTATTTATTATATTATTTGACTCTACAGCAAAAATACACCTCTAATGTCTTATAGTGTACAGTCAAATGTTCATATCACCAAATAAACTTTTGTTTGAAATATATAATACATTTTTTAATATCTAAATATTTAATAACCTATAAGAGATTGTCTTTTCATTTTGTTAATTTTCTTGGCATTTCCATATTTCATTCTTAGCTCATTTTAATTTACATTGTGTATGAATCATCTGCAGAATCTTTCTTTTTCTCTCCACTGTGCTGATCCCTCATTGTGTTTGGTTTGGGTCTTTGTAGGTCTTGATTTTTGCCCTTTCCAAGTTGAGTACTCTCCTTCACCATTTGGTAAGAGCTCATGATCATGTTTTTTGATTATTTTCTTTTTCTTCTATTCTCTCTCACCCTTTTGCTTGGCTTTTATTGGCACATTTCTGTTACTGTTTGATTGTTGACACATCACTCACAATGTTTACTGCACCTGAATCCAACCATTATGTATCTGCAGTCTATTTAGTTTCACTAAGTAAAACTTCCCATAATGGACAGCAGCAATCCAGTGCTAGATTAACAGAATGTGGTCAAGGACGCTTCTCTTATACCCGCACAGAACTGAGATGTTCTATAGCCCGGCATTTCAGAAAACCGAAGGCACTGATGAATGGCCTTCCTCCCATGAACAACAGTCAGCGCCTCTTTCTGAATGTATAAGTGAAAAATAGGTGCTCTGTTCCTCTGAGATCCACTGAGTCCTTGGTTTAATGAAAAGGAACCAACCCAGTATTTTGTGAAAGATGCTGAGCTATCATCCCTGCTGTAAAAACAGCCTTGGAGGACGAGCCCACATGACCTCCCTCAGAGCCCACAGTTATATTTCTAGTTAAATTATTTGCAGCACTAAGTTGTTTATTCAGTTTTGTCCATGGCAGATATGACGGCAGATAACAAGATCCACAACCTGCTCCTGTCCGGTTTTGCTTATTAGTTTTAGTTCAGTGTTAGTGGGATAGTTTACTTAAAAAGTTCTGTCATCACATACTCACCCTCACTTATTGTCATTCCAAACCTGTATAACTTTCTTATAGAGAACACAAAATATATTTTTGAGGAATGCTTAAATTCTTTTTGTTTGTAAAATGGAAGTCAATGGGATCCAAAATAACATTGGACCCCACTGACTTTAGTTAAATAGAAGAAAATAATATAACATGAGGGTGAGTAAATTACATTTTTTATTTTTGGGTGAACTATTCCTTACATTTTTGAAGATTCACCATGACAAACCCAATTTCAGGACATCAGGGTCCAGTGGCATGTTTTGTTTGTTGAGATGAGCGTGACAATATTTGTGTGCTTTTCTGTATATGTGTTTGTGTAGGTCTGGACGTTGCTCCTTTAACAGAAGATGCATCTGCCTCATCTCAAACTCATCTAGGCCGAACTTACCCACGTCAGGTGCCCGAGGAGCAGCTGGATGGCATCCTAAGCCCTGAACTGGACAAGATGGTCACTGATGGTCTGTATACAACAAATGTATACATTGTTGAATAGTAGTATTTGTTCTTGACACATCTAAATGTAAACACTGAATCTTTCTGCCATACAGAATCAATACTCAGCAGACTCTACAAAATACCAGGTAGGTTTTATACTCAAAGCACCAACTGCCAGAGAGCACTTTAAGTCATTGTGTTGTTAATATTAGACCTGTTTCCTTGCAGAGCTTGGTGGGAAGGATGTGGAGGATCTCTTCTCAGCTGTCCTGAGTCCCAGCACCAGCCAACCTCCTCAGATGCATCAACAGATCCAGGGAGCTCAAACCCTGCATGGTCCCCCAGGCCATGGTTTACATCCCTCCCAACCAAACTCAGGTTTGTTGTAGGAAAATAATCAGTGTTATGCTTGAGTGATATGGTTGAGACTGACAGTAATGCTTGTCTATGTAATTTAAAGGTGATGCATGTCATCTTTTCCATGTTAAAACATTCCCATATTGGTTTGAATTTGCACAGACAACTATAAATGTGACATTCATAAGTTGACTTCTAAAAGAGTATGAAAAAAAAAATCTGAATTATTTGAGTATCCCCACCAGGGGTGCATTTCCCATAAGCATTGTTAGCTAACTGTGGTCGCAAGTTCCATCGTTTCCAACAAAGTTTCAGTGATTCCCCAATCCATGGTTCCAATGAATATTCGCAAACAGCATTGCATTTTTTGTTTGGAACTACTGCTCTCAACGTGTGTTTAGACATTGGGGATGGTAGTTGTGCAAAAATCACACATTTCACCTTTACCAGAATACTCTGGGTTTTGTACCAACTCAGTTGATGGTATCTGTGGCGTTTTGTATAATCCCTCAAGTGCATTACTGTAAAGACGTTTTTTTCTGAAGATTTTCATTCTCAGGTAAACCAAACTGACACATTACGTTGTGATAAATCTTGAAGGCCAGGCATTGTTTTATGCACTGTTGATATGTTTTTGTACAGGAATGTCTTCACGAATGCCAGTGATGAATGGTTTGATGGAACCCAAACAGGAGTTTTCACAGTCCTCGATTGGTCCTGGAACAGGGCCTGATATGGCTCGAAATATCCCCTCAATGCAGCGCATGCCTTTCTCAGACAATCTTAGGTCAGTTATGAGTATATTTTTTTTCAGACAAATGCACACCCACACATATCTAAATTGCAGTTACATGTTTTTGTTCAGTAGGTAAAAATATTGTGGCCTAGTTAGATAAAATCAGGATTTTAGATGACTGTTATTGTATCCACTGTGAAGGGACAGGAAGTTCAATCTGATAGCGCAGGAGACTGCTGGTCCGTGGTCCGCTACAGGGTCATCTTCTGCATCTGCTCCAGCCGCTGCCTCGGAGGTGGAGGGAGACTCCATGTCCACTGCACAGAAAAGCACTCTGAAGTGGGAGAAAGAGGAAATGCTCGGAGAACTTGCCACTGTTGCACCCGTCCTGTACACTAATGTCAACTTCCCAAACCTCAAGGAGGAATATCCAGGTCGGCGAAGAGAATTTAAAGTGATCGCTCAAATGCAGCTTTGAAAATCAATAAAATACTATGTTACAATAAACATGAATTCCCATTAGCAGCCCATTTTACTATATTTAATTATGTAATCTGACATATTATATATTAAAGTAAATAAGATATATTTTGATTTACATGTTGAACTTAAATGACACCATCTCTTCTTAATGTCTCTCATTGTTAGTCTTCTAATAGATCATTTTATTTTTATGTTATAACCATACAGATTGGTCAACACGAGTAAAACAAATCGCAAAACTGTGGAGAAAAGCAAGTTCACAGGACCGGGCTCCATATGTGGTAAGTTGCACAGTATCAGCTGTAATACAACGAGGACATCATCATCACATTATTATGATATGACAAAAAGTACTTTATAGTTCAGCTGCACTGTAAAATGCCTCTCTCTTTGGCTATTAAGGGCTTACAAAATGTAGATAGAAATGTTTGGATCAATTACAGAAAAGAGCAGCATATATTATTTTTGTGTTTTGGGAAGCTGGTTTGCTGGTGAACCAGCACATGCAGTGTTTTGAATGCTGGTGTGCTGGCTTGTCGACTAGCTTCACCTCCTAAATTTTGCTGGTTAATAACATGGCTATGATGGTCTACCCGCGTAAGAGCAGCATCAGACCACCACTAAACAGTATAAACCAGCATGGAATTTATTTCAGCTGGGTATAGGGACGCTTTAGTGTTGCTCAAAGTCAGAAGAATAAATTGGGCCCTAGGAGCTCATTACAGTCTGAGAGATAGATAAAAAATAAAAAAAGATATGATTAAAGGGAACATTACCTTGACATGAAGGAGTCGAGGCCAACTTAAAATAATAATAAAAAAGCTTTTAGACAATTAATCTTAAAACCATGTTATTTTAGCAAATGTATGCAACCATTGAATTTCAATGGTCTTTGATATCAAACCTGCACGACTATACCATTCACAGCAAAAGGCCAGAGATAACAGGGCAGCCCTACGCATTAACAAGGTCCAAATGTCCAACGAGACCATTAAGCGGCAGCCGACCCAGCCTCAGCAGCCTTTAGAAGAGTTTGATCCTGCTATTCCACCCCTGGACCCAGAGTTACTGTTCAAAGATCCACTGAAGCACAAGGAATCAGAACATGAACAAGAATGGAAGTTTAGACAGGTAAGTCTAATATATGTTTGTGTTTGGAAAATGGCTAAATGACAGTTTGTAAACTGTTATCTCAACAAATTAAACATACCACTGGAACCTGATGTCCTGAAATTGGGTTTGTCATGGTAGATCTACATTAAAGGAATAGTTTACCCAAAAATAAAAATGTTAATTTACTCACCCTCATGTTGTTCCAAATCTGTATACCTGTTCCTTTTGTGGACCACAAAAAAATAATATATTTGCATTTTGAGCTACAGTTTTTAATGTTGTTGAAATGTTTGCAGAAGTGACCTTCAAAATAAACTCTACTGAAGCATTTATTTCAGAGGGCAGAAAAGAATATGAATTTTTTTTTAAACGTCATGTTCTTCAAGCATAAATGCACACATCTCAAGATCTCCTCAGAACTTCAAATGAATTACATCCGTGTTCTCTTTTGCCTAGAAATAAATACACTGATCAAATGACATAAAAAATATAGGCTGCTCGATTATGGGGCAAAAATCATAATCACAAATATTATGGTCAATATTGAAATCACCATTATTTAACACAATTATTGGTGGGCGATATGATCAGTAGTTATGCCATGATATGAGAAATTTAATAAATCAGTAAAATTTAAAAATTTTAGATAGGCTACTTCAGCAAAACCTAATAGTAGGTTAACTAATATACAGTAGCTAAGTAAAAGGCCCTCAAAACAGTTACAAAAGACAAGTAAACTGTCAGTAATACAATAAGCTGAAACTAATTACAAACAAAATAGCAGTGTTCAAATAAATACATCCGAACAAAAATACTAATTTTATAAACAGTGCTTTAAGTTTTTCATGAATATGTACTAACAGTTGTATTCGGATAAGTAATAGCCTATAACAGACATTGAATAATCAAATGTAAAATAACTCTGCATAGTCTTCACTGTACACATTATATGTATATATTAATACATTAAAATACGTCCTGCAATATAGCAACAGCAGACTGCATATTACAACACTCACTTATTTGGCTGATTTGAATCATTTGAAGAAGTTTGGCTTAGGGAGGAACGAAAGCGCATATAATATATAATCCTTAACCTCGATTATCTTGTTTTCATAATCGTTGAAAGCCAAAATTGAAATCGAAAGTCAATTTCGATTAATGGCACAGCCCTAATTATTTACTTACATTCATATACTTGTTTTGAACTCTAAAATTAAAACTTTATTAACTCTAAAATACTTTATTAATTCTCACTAATTACTATTACATAATTTGTATTATTACTGTGCTGCATTGTGTATTTTAAATGAATCATAAATTTGACATTTTCTTACTATTTAATCATTAGAATATATATATTTTCGCTTATTGTTGCAGCAAATGAGACAGAAAAGTAAGCAGCAAGCTAAGATTGAAGCTACACAGAAACTGGAGCAGGTGAAGAATGAACAACTTCAACAGCAGCAGCAACAACTCCCATCAATCAGCCAATCTGAGGAAGACTCTTCCAGTGGCCTGAAGAGTCCTGTCTCTGTGCATTCTAACAATGAGAACATGTCTCCCAAGCAGCTCAGTTCAAAGAATGGGGTTTCAAAGTCACAGCTGCCTGGCACGCCTACATCATGTTCTCCTGATGATGTATTTTTGCGTCCTCATCCTCCACCCCCATCTTCGGGATCTCAGCCTCAATCCCCTCAGATGTTCTCCCCAAGCTCCTCTGGCTCTAGACCATCCTCACCCTGGGATCCCTACACCAAAATGGTAGGCACACCCAGACCACCACCAACTGGTCAGGGAACTCCACGCCGTAACTCAGAATCAGGGAAATCTCCCAGGGGTCTTTCGGAGCCAATTGGCTCTCCAACAGCCATATGTAATGATCCCTATGCCAAGCCCCCAGACACTCCAAGGCCAGCAGGAGCTACAGATCCTTTTCTCAAGCCTATGTGCCCTCCTAGAGCAAGTCAAACTTTGGAAGGAAGACATCTTGTTGGCTCCCCAGGCCATGATCCTTTCTCTAGGGTGTCTGTGAGAAAGGAAGCCTACCAGAGGATGCCTCAAGGCAGGATGATACTCTCAGACCCTTATGCTCGTCCTTTACTCACTCCTATCCCAGGCAGCAATGAATCGGGGTCCGTCCAGGTCTTTAAAACCCCTATGCCACCTCCTCAGGCTCAGGAACAATATGCAGGTATGCATGCACGGAGAGTAAGTGGGGATCCTTTTGAAAGATCAATGATGCCCCCTCGTTCCTCTGAGGGATTCTCTCAGAATCAACATAATGATCCTTATGCACAGCCTCCGCTCACTCCACGTCCTGCAGTAAGTGACGGCTATGCAAATCAGAGGGTTTCACGGCAGCCCCAAACCCTCCCATTTCCTCAGTCTGGACCAATTGTACGCCAGCCTTCCTGTAATCCATATGCTCGAGCACCCTCTACTCCTCGGCCAGACTATTCTCTGTGTGATCCCTATGGACAACAACCTGTTACACCAAGACCTTCAAGTGACCCTTTTGCCCAATCTCCGTTTTCTAACCCCTACGCCAGAATGCCAGGCACACCTAGACCACATGACCCTGAACCCTACACTCAGCAGCCTGCATCTCGCCATCCAGTTATGATGAATCAACCCTCTCAGCAGCAGACTCTAAACCCCATAATGTCCCCTATGTCAATGGACCCTTATGCACAACCCCCTGGGACCCCACGCTCAGGAATGGCAGACCGGTTCCCCAAGTCTCCGAGTCACCAAAGGACTGCTGATCCTTTTAGTCAATCTCCTGTACTGCCACGCTTGGTAGGGCCCGATCATCATGCACAGTCAATGGGAAGGTCCCAGCTATTACCTAATGATTCATGTGCACATCTAACACAAACACCTCACCCTGGAGGTGTCGGACAGGGATTGGGACCTGGGCCCATGTCCAATCAAGATCCATTCTCCTCTCCTCAAGTGCTGATGCAAGACACATTTGCCAGTCCAACAAAACATGGACCTCAGACCCTCAAACATCTAGGTATGACAGATGATACCAGATCGCAGCAGATATCCAGTCAACCTAATCAGACTCCCATCCATGACCCCTTTGAGCAGGCCACCATAATTCCCCATTCTCAGTGTGGAGAAAATAAGGAGCAACAAGGATTAGTTCAGAGTATCAGTTCCCACACCATGGGGCAGCCCAGCACTGGAGTTCAAACAGTACCACTTGCTGAAGCTGAGGAAAGACTCAGACAGGTGTTGTTTTATTTTATTGCTACTCTATTTAAGATGGTTTTATTTCTTATGAGGTGCAATATATCAGTTACAATGTATAATTTGTACAACACCAATTAACACATTCCATTAATTTGTTCACAGCGTCAGCGTATTCGAGAGCTAATCCTCAAACAGCAACAGCAGAAAAGTGCCATACGTCAAGACAAGGGTGTACAGGATCATCCACTGTCCATGCCTCCAGGAACCCCTCAACACTGGAGTCAGGAGTCTACAGGCCAGCAGAATGAAATTTTTAATCGCCCACCACCACCATATCCTGGTCCAGGAGCTGTAAGAGCCCCTCAGAGATTTCATGGGCCATACCCAGGGGATCAGCAGGGGCATTTCCCTGAAGGCCACTTTCCTAGACCACAGTTTCTTGGGGATGCCGACTCAAATATAAGGCAGCTTGGGCCAAGGTGGGTGAATTTGCATACTACCAAACTTGTAGCACTTTGCATTAATGAAGGGACTACATTTGTTCAAAAATGCAAATATGGTAATCTTCTTTTGTTGATTTTAGGATGCCCCTCACTTCTAGTGTCCAAGGTCCTATGGGAGCTCCAAGACCTCATCAAATGCAGGACTCAATAATTGAAGCTCATCCACAGATGAGAAGATCCATGTCTATGGACTTGGGAAAATCAATAGGTGGCAGCCCTTTAGTAACCTCACATTTGCCACCTCGTGGCATGCACATGCAACAGCATAACATTATGGGGGCTTTCATAGAACTGAGACACAGAGCACCAGATAACAGACTGCGGCTTCCCTTTGGACCACCTGTTATGCAGGGAAATCGAATGGAATCGCCCGCACACCAACGACCCCCAGGTTTCTTGGTGGGCCAAGAAATGGGATTCCCCTTCAATCAGGTTCCAAAGACAATGAACACAACAATTAATCAGTCTCAGGTAGCTGTTACACAGATGCAGGCATCTCTGAGCTTGGGGAATTTACAGCAGGCCAATATTCCACTGAGAGCTGGACATCCACAAATCCCCCTGACAAGGTCTATTAGCCAACCTGCTTCCAATGAGACTCTCAGTGCACCCTTACTCACAAATATTGCTTCATCTGCTGTACATAATGATGAGGTCCCTTTATCCTCAAATGAAGTACCCGAGGAGAAAATTGATACTGATGAATCTGCTGTGAAGGACCTTGAAGATGTTGAGGTGAAGGACCTTGTTGATGCCGATTTAGAGAACCTAAATCTTGACCCAGACGATGGAAAGGACTTGGATCTTGAAACAAATGACCTGCATCTAGATGACTTCTTAACATCTGGTAAATTTGATATTATTGCTTATGCTGATGCTGATTTAGATCTTAGTGAGGACCTGGATCTCAGTGATCCTATGGAAGACCACCCTGAGACGTCTGATGTCCAAAAGACCAAAGCTGAGAAAAAGACTGAAAGTTTTGATGACGCATCCTCATCATCATGTTCTACAAGTGGCGAAGTGGTGGACAAAACTGCCCAGTCTCAAGGTCACATCAGTAAAGACGTTCCTCAAGATCAGGTGTTGGTTTCTCTGAAAACAGAGGATAGCAAAAATGGAATTAAAGATTGCTTGTCCCAAAACACTTCTTGTAAGAATCAGATAAATGATAGTGCTGCCATTAATCAAGCAGGCTTTGAAAGTGATATTGATGCCAATTTACAGGTTTCAAAGACTGGAATTCACCCTGATGCTACTCCAGTGCTTTCAAGTATGCTGGTCAATGTACAACCAGAAGGTGAATCACTAAAGCAGGAACACTGTGGTCAGTCAGCGGCACAAAGCAACCCTCCAAATCAGGAAGCTACAATGTCACTCAGTAGTTCTATGCTGGGGCAAGGAAACTTCTCAGTGCAGGGGATGGATTCTGGCCTCAGTATTGGCCAATCGTTGGTGTCTTCTCATGGCGAAAGTGAATTAGAAGTCCCGGGGTCCATTCAGGAACAGCAACAAAGCCATATTTTCGGTATGGATCAAAAAGATGCTGTACTCTCAGGGGAACAACACAGTATTCTTACACAACAGGCAATGTTGTCACAGCAAGGTCTTCTGAACAGACCACTGCTTCTGGAGGAGCAGCCACTTCTTCTCCAAGATCTCCTGGATCAGGAAAGACAGGAGCAACAACAGCAGAAGCAAATGCAAGCGATGATAAGACAACGTTCCAGTGACTCATTCTTCCCCAACATAGGTAAGGTTTAGATAATATAAAACGATGTACTTTTGTTCTTCCTTGATGCCTCAAGGTTAGGCCTTTCTCTGTTTTACATGTAGTAAACAGCTGGTCAAAAACTGAAAAGATAAGAAACTCATTGTACAACATATGACTGTTTCAGTGTACACATAGAACTACTTGCTTACAAACGGCTAAATTCAATTTTGAACTGCTGCTTGCCTGGAAATTTGGTCTGTTGGTAATTACATTTGTAATTTTGAGTAAATGGCATTTGAGTAAATAGCATTTTTCATGTCATTACATATATGTAACTAAAATAACACAAAGTACAGTGTTCAGTGTTATTCCAGCACAATTTTCTAGTCCTGATGTTTACTGTCAAATGAATTTTTGTGATTTACATCATAAACCTTATAAAATCTAATTTCTTAAAGGGATAGTTCACTCAAAAATGAAAATTGTGTCATCACTTACTCAACCTCGTGTTGTTCTAAACCTGTATGGGTTTCTCTGTTCTGTTGAACACAAAAGAAGATATTTTGAAGAATGTCGGTAACCAAACAGTTGATGGACCCCATTGACTTCGATAGTGGGAAAAAAAAATACTATGGAAGTCAATGGGGTCCATCAACTGTTTGGTTACCGACATTCTTCAAAATATCTTCTTTTGTGTTCAACAGAACAGAGAAACCCATACAGGTTTAGAACAACACGAGGTTGAGTAAGTGATGACACAATTTTCATTTTTGGGTGAACTATCCCTTTAAAGAAAACAAAACTAAGTTATGTAATTAAAGGAATATTCCTGCAGCATCCTGTTGTGCATTCCCACAGAAAATAATTTGAACTTGTTTTTATACATTTACAAATTTTTTACAGTTGTAATTTTTTTAAACAAGCTTATTAACAGAAATACACTTATAATTAAAGTATATGGGATTTCCCCATAAACTTTGATTTAATTGTAACACTTTTTTGCCTGTTTTTACAAACTGAGGTCTAAAATTATTGTTTGTGATAATTAGTAGCATGCTACAGATGCAGTCAATAGAGTTTTACTTCTATATAACCCAAAATAATAATTTAAAATGCATTCTGTATGTTTTTATCCCAAGCTAAATAATTTATATATTTGTACTTTATATTTTGTAAGAAACATATTTTGCCTATATACATGTGACTATAATTTACATAAATGTGCATACTTTTTTCAATGTTTTATTCAGATTTCGATGCTATCACTGACCCCATAATGAAGGCAAAGATGGTTGCATTGAAAGGAATCAACAAAATGATGGTTCAGAACAACATGGGAATGACTTCAATGGTCGTAAACAAGTGAGTTAATAGTCTTGT
Source organism: Leuciscus leuciscus (assembly GCF_965113295.1). Taxonomy (NCBI): domain Eukaryota; kingdom Metazoa; phylum Chordata; class Actinopteri; order Cypriniformes; family Leuciscidae; genus Leuciscus; species Leuciscus leuciscus. Next base: position 19,686,536 of record NC_138730.1, on the reverse strand, counting down.
TTGTTTAACTGAAATATTATTAGATTTATTTCAGTGTGTATGTGCATGTGCACTAATGGCTCAGCGCTTTATAAATAAAAATTGATTGATTGATTGATTATTCCTCTTTTCACAAAATCCCAAGTAGTGTCCAGACAGGTCAGGCGCTACCTGTCCCTGATGAAGTTGTATCTCCGATGCAGTTGGCTGGACAGGTGAGAAACTTTGCAGATTAGAATGTCTGGTCTGCATTACATTATTTTGGCCAATTAAATTTTCCTTTAGAAACAAATAAGAGTGTAATATTCTCAGCAGTAGTTTCAATGCATTTCTCATAATTTCTTCCTTAATCAATGCATAAAAGATGTGCAGATCAAGTCCATAATGATTGTGTAATTTTGTCGTAAATCTCACATTTAGGATGGCAAACTTGCTCCTCAAATGGCACTACCCAATCCCCCAAATTTTGGAACAGGATTTGCCCGTAAGTTTTTAATAATTATTGATATCATTATACAGTCCATATTGTTTATCTTCCAGTTACAGGGCAAACATTCTGAATATGAATATTATGTATAATGTGTAATGTAATTCCAGATTAAGCATTTACTGAACATATTTAAATGTTATTTTACCTTTAATCACAAAAATGTACTCTTTAAACCAGTAATTAATAATTCCAACCTTTCCCCCATTAAGATGACACTCAGAAGGTTCAGTATGAGGACTGGCTCAGGGAAACCCAGCAGCTGCTTCAGATGCAGCAGAAATATTTGGAGGAGCAGATTGGGGCCCACAGAAAGTCAAAAAAGGCCCTGTCAGCTAAGCAGAGAACTGCCAAGAAAGCAGGACGGGAGTTTCCTGAAGAAGACGCAGAGCAGCTGAAACATGTGACAGAGCAGCAGGGGGTTGTGCAGAAACAGCTGGAACAGGTAAAGCACACACATAATATCAGTCATCCATGGTTTTATCTTCATGAGCTGTTTTGTTTAAAGGTGTCTCTGGCCTCTCTTTCTGAAAACTAAACCTATTAAAACACTCTTCAGTTCATAAGATAATCCCAAAAAGCATTGAAAAGTACATTTAAAATACATTTCATGATTGTCCTTTAACAGAGAACTATTCACTTATACAATATCTATAAAGACAACTATAATGATAAATATATTAGCATCCTAGCTAATGCATGATAACTTGCCAATTTAAATGTTCAAGCTTTTTAAGGTGGATTCTGATTAGCTGTTAATGTTTTTATCGTTCATCAGATGGAAAAAAAAAAGTTCTGGGAGTGATTACAACGTGTGTCAATATTGTTACAGTGGTTGTGTGGACTACCCTATTGTCATAGAATTAGAACAATTATTAAAACTTTATAGTTATAGATAAAGTTATAGTTATCGTCCTTGGTGTGAACAGGCCTTTAATCATCTCACCCTTCAGTAGTTTTTCAGAATGTTTTAACAAGTGAATACAAATTCCTTGAATCCTTAAATATTTGTATGACTATTTCCCTTTGTAATAGTCAAATAAAGAATTTTAATAAAGTAAGATTTTTTTGCAGTAATCAAGGACAGAACATGGTCCCAAAAAAAATTTAAATCATTTAAATGTGTGGTTCAGCTATGGTCTTTACAATTTGAAAAAGTAATTTTCTATGAAAAAACAATTTCTGATGTAAGAAATACTATTACATTTACTAATAATTAATGTCTAATGAAGAGTTGTAGTATTATTTCTAATATACAGTTGACATTATATTAGTTTAGATGTCATGTCATTATCTAGCAACAATACCTTATAACATACATTGTCTTTCTGATATATTATGGTGAATCCTTGAAACAAGGACATATTCTTAAATCTTCCATTCCAATTCTTTCAAATCTCCCTCAAACTTTGTGACATTTTCTTGTAAGTTCAAGGACATTTTGGAATGAATGGGATAAATACATGTTGTAAATGTTTCAGTCCAATTTAAAATAATTTTACTCTGCTTTTTCTAGATTCGCAAGCAGCAGAAGGAGCATGCAGAGCTGATAGAGGAGTACAGAGTTAAACAGCAGCAACAGGGTGGCATGCAGCCCCCAGTGATGCCTGGAATCCCACCAATGCAGCCTCATGCTGGCATGATGCCAGTTGGGCCCCCCATGAACCAACCTATGATGGGTCCCATGATGCCGATTCAGCTTCATCCTGGCCAACCAGATGCAGCTAATGTGTCAAACACAGCAGGCTGGCACCCTGGTGCACCTGTTCCTAGTGGAGGACCTCAAATGCCAGGAGTAATGCCCGCTCAAGTAGTGCAGGCACAGCCTCCACAGCCGACAGTGGCTAGGCCCAGTCAGGGGCAGGCTGGTGGCGAGTCTCCTCACGTGAATTTCGATGATACCAACCCATTTAGCGAAAGTTTCCAGGAGCGTGAGCGCAAGGAGAGACTACGGGAGCAGCAGGAGAGGCAAAGAGTTCAGCTCATGAAGGAGGTGGAAAGGCAGCGTGTGAAACACTGCATGGAGCAACAGCAGGTTCCTAACTGCCAAGATGGTACCATGAGGGCCCTGTCCCAGATGCCTTTTTACAACCAGGACCTACCGCAGGACTTCATGCAGCCACCCAGAATGCAGCAGCAGATGCAAGGGCCACCATTTCCACAGCAACAAGGCATGCAACCTGGGTTCATTGGAGGACCATCCAGACCAATGATGGGTAACGGTCCATTCCCTCGGGAAATGGGACCGGGATTTGTTTCTGAGAACTTAGCACCCCATGGGCCTAACTTTGTCCAGGCACAAGCTAGACCTCAGAGATATCCTGGGCCAAATATGATGCCTCAAAATGCAGCTCAAGGGCATCCATTTCCAATGGATGGACCCACGCCCTTGCCTCCAAACTTTCCAGTTCCCGGTCCATCACTTATCCAGCTGTACTCCAACATCATCCCGGAGGAGAAGGGTAAGAAGAAAAGGAACCGCAAGAAGAAGAAAGATGATGATTGTGAGTCACTGAGAGCTCCCTCTACACCCCACTCTGACCTGACAGCCCCATTAACACCCTGCGTGTCAGATACGTCATCCACACCGACAAGGAACCCAATGGTCTTCGGCGACCATGAGTTCTGCGAGATGTCCCAACCTGGATCGTCTACACCAGGCTCCATGAGCAGCCAGCCACACTCTGAGCTGGAGCGCCAGCTCTCTGAAGGCAGCTGTGGTGGAGGGCCAGAGATGACCATGAGCCATCAGGAGATGCATGACAGGATCCTCTCCAACATCAAATTGGAGAAGGTGGAGGCGAGTGACTGTCATGGACATAAGGGAATGGAAATGGAAATAGGAATAGGCATGGTCAAGGTAGAAGGAGAGAGGGAAGGAATGATGCTTCATCATGCGAATCAAAGTCCAGCCAACAGCTTGAAAGGAGAAGCTGGGAATGAACTCCTCAAACACCTCCTAAAGAATAAGAGGACTCCACCTCACCAGAGGTCTGAAGACAGTCTGAGGTCAGAGGAAGAGGGATCCACGGACAGCAAAGCATTTCTGCGACAGTGCTCCATGGATAGCAGTGGGGTGAGTGATTGAGGATGCTTAATTTTCATTTTAAAACATGAAACATGCAAACACATGACTGTGTTATTTTCCCTTCCCCACAGACATTCTCGGATTCAAACCACCCTGATTTCCCTGGACCATTACTTCCAGAGGACAAGAAGAAACAGAGGAACAAGAGGGCACCCAAGAGCGGAGACAGACCCGCCCCCCGCTGTAAAAAGAGGAAGAAAGAGGAGGATGAGAGTCAAGCAGTATATTCCTCGACTGAGACAGTCATGACCCAATTAAAACAGGTAAGATGCAAAATCCTTTATCTTTTCAGTCTAGTTGAGTCGTATTTACTTCCACTTTTTTGACAAATTTTATACTGGTTATCATTTAGTATTTTTAGCAATGTGATGGCTGAATTTTCATCAGGATCATTACCAGTCTTCAGTGTCACGTGATCCTTCAGAAATCATTATATTAAAGTCCAACTGAAATCAAAATGGACCGTATTTACTTTGTTAGCGCATATTACTAGTCTTGTGGTGAACAATTAATCCGTGCAAGTTAAAACACACAAAAAAATGTTTTGGCTTCGTAATCTTTAATCAAAATCTGAAAATGCCCCTCCCCTCTGCATTGGAGGACCTTCCCTGATGACGTAGGTTTGAGGACTTAGGTTGGGAAACGCTTAACCACTCCCCTCAAATCGTTAGTCTGTAATGAGCGAGAGATGGAGAGGAGGAGCGCTAGAGTAAAACCCTGCCCTCTGTTCAATATTCCTTTTCACTGGGAAATACGTCACAGCACTGGAGAAAAGTCGTTTGCAACTTCCGGTTATCTATGGGTCTGGGGTGACGGGATGGGGGGCTTCTATGATATCAGACTGCGTAGCCTATAATAAAAGAAAATGAATTTCAAACCTGAACCAAACATATTTTTATTCAAAGATCAACAGTCTGTCATTATTCTGTATTGACAGGTGCAATATTTGAAAATCGATCATATATTTTTTTTTATTACATTTATATCTGCATTTATGTAAAAACTTAAACTTTCAAACATCAAAATGTCATTTATTAATATGTTTTCATGTCAAAATGACATACAAACATCTTTTCCTATTCTATTTTGCTTGCTATTTTGCAGGCTTGCGTGTCGCGTGAAAAATAGGCGTCGGTTCTGTTTCTAGCATGCACGCGTTTTCCGCGCGCCTGAAGGCCAATTTATACTTCTGCGTCGGGTGCGCGTAGAAGGTACGGCGTAGCATACGCATTGACGTGTACCATACGTCGTACCCTTCGCCGTACCCTGACGCGCACCTCCTCAAAAATGTAACTACGCGTCGCGGCGACGCGGACCGCAAGATCTGTGATTGGTCTGCTGGATAGCATCGCGTTTCCTCCTACGCATTTCCGGAATGATCTTCTGCACTCTGCACCGCCCGCCCGCCATTTTTAAATTCCGAAGATCAGTGAAGAGCCATGGAAATAGACCAAGTGACCGAGAGATTGCTTGAAGAAGTGCGGAAATACAGCCATCTGTATGACTCCTCCAGTCGCCATTGCTCGTAGAAACCTAAACTCAAAATAGCCGCGAGGAATGTAAACACAGTGGAACTGGAACATTAAAACCCACCCGCGCCAACTAGCGTTTCGGCGGTGTAACTGCAGAGCAACACAGACATTCGCAAAAGTATAAATGCTCCCGACGGCGTCGCCTACGTGCGTAGCCTACGACGTACACTACGGCGTGCACTCGACGCAGAAGTATAAATTGGCCTTGAGACGCGCGTGTCACGCAGGCAGTGTGCAAGCTCTAACCTGTTAACAAGGAGCCGAAATAAATGTTTATAAGACAATAACTACTCAAGATTTTGCTTTAGTATAATTTTCGGGACAATTAGGGCCAAATTCGGGATTCGGGACAACAGTTTAGATTTCGGGACTGTCCCGAATTTTTCGGGACGTCTGGTCACCCTACAAGAAGTGCTCAAAATACGAAGTTCAGGTATTATTCAGAGTAGCATAAGCCTGATAAGTGATGTTTCAAAGGGAAAAACATCAGGGTTTTTTTTATGAGGTTAAGTGCTCACGGAAGAAATGGGTTTTTAGCTGTTTTTTGAATGTTGTCAGGGATTCTGCATTCCGGATGAGGGTGGGGAGAGCGTTCCACCAGCATGGAACTGTGAATGAGAATGTTCTGGAAAGTGATTTTGTGGCTTTCTGCGATGGAACCACGAGACGTCGCTCGTTGACCGATCGTAGGTGTCTGGTAGGGATGTAGACTCGTAGGAGTAAGTGAAAGTAGGAGGGAGCTGAGCCTGTGATGGATCTGTAAGCAAGCGTCAATGCCTTGAACTTGATGCGAGCAGCGAGAGGTAGCCAGTGTAGAGAGATGAACAGAGGAGTGACGTGGGCCCTTTTGGGCTCGTTGAAGACAAGACGAGCTGCAGCATTCTGGATCATCTGTAGGGGTTTGATTGCACATGCTGGAAGTCCAGCCAGAAGGGCATTGCAGTAGTCAAGCCTAGAGATGACCAGGGCCTGGACGAGAAGTTGTCTTGCATGCTCAGTTAGGAAAGGCCGGATCTTCCTGATGTTGTGCAGTGCAAACCTGCATGATCGAGCTGTCTTTGAAATGTGGTCTGTGAAGGTCAGCTGGTCATCAAACGTTACTCCAAGATTTCTGACCGACCTTGATGGGGTGATTAATGATGATTCTAGCTGGATGGTGAAGTCGTTATTAATGCGTCCTTGCTGAAAAAGACGTTGTGTGTTCTTGAAAGTCTTATTATCGAAGGTATTTTTATATTCTAAAATAATCTTCTTCTAGATATTTATTGGCGGGGGGACTAAACTTGTTTCATTGCTGAAACTGTTCTTTAGTTATGCACAGTGGTCTGATTTATATGTGTAGGTAATAACAATTTTGTCATGCAGTTTGAAAATGAGTCTAGCATGTTTGCAGACATGATTACAGAGAGGCTGTGCCAAATTAACTCATGACAAAAGGAAGATGGTGCTGTGATACATTTTGAACGCTTATCACATGAAAGAAAGTCACTGGTGTAGACATTGAGCTCTATGATTGAGGAATCTGAGGCCATTACTGCAGTTTTGCTCCAGACTTTTGAAAATAAAGATTTCTCAATCAAAATGAAATTGTTTGTTCATTTGCATGTGTATTTTTTTTTTAGATATGACAATTGTTACGAATTTAATAAAATAAAATAAAAACATTGATAATATTTTCAACATTGATAATAATCAGAAATATTTATTGAGCAATGTTTATTGAAAATATATTGAAACAGAAAACTTTCACATTAGCTGTTTTTACTGTATTTTTGATTGAATAAATACAGCCTTGATGAGCACATACTTGACATACAGTACTTGTCGACATATTTCTTTCTGTCCTCTTGGAAAAGCACCCTTATTTTGTCTGATCTAACTATACACTTAACAAAAACAATACTATTTTTGATCAAATATTTTAAAATCTTTTTTAAGTTTATTTTATCTTTTATTATAATATATGCTCATCACTTAAGAAGTTGTCAGGTTTCTGACAGGTTTTTTACATTTATATATGACCTCAGTAGCACAGGTTTCTCTCTTCTAATGCTTTTTTAAACATGACCTTTATCTCCCATTTCCCATATGTTGCTCTTTTTGTCTCATTGTTTCATTGCAGCAGCAGCTCTCTCTCTTGCCCCTAATGGAGCCTCTGGTGGGGGTGAACTTTGCCCATTTCATGCCCTATGGGGGCGGACAGCTGGATGGAGAGAGCCGTCTCTCGGGCACATTTGGAAGCGCCTCATTGGATGGTGTCTCAGACTATTACTCCCAACTGATTTACAAGGTAATTAAGAATAGCTAATAAAATACTCCATGACTGTACATTTGCTACTGAAGCATCAAGCGATCACTTTTATTACTTACATCAAGTCTCGTGATATCAGCAGTAAACTTCACTTATTAGATTTCATTTATGAGATGTGCAGATGGTCACTCATATTTGTATCTCTCTACAGCAGAATAACCTGAGCAACCCGCCCACCCCTCCTGCCTCCCTGCCCCCGACACCTCCTCCAGTGGCACGGCAGAAGTTGCTCAATGGCTTTGCCACAACAGAAGAGCTTGTCAGCAAAGGTGGTGTCATTGTCGGACATGATGGTGAGTGGCAAATTTGAATTTGATGTTGATAGTGATCATTTTGACTAGATATGGACAGGCCAATGAACTGTTTACGCTAACTAGAGATAATAGGTTTGGCCAATGCTTTTTTAGCATTAATCACATATTTATCGTTTTTTTTTTGGTCAATATTGAGTCTACCAAAAAACGCTGCCATTTAGAAACGTAGCAGTTTGTAGTAGTAGCCCAAAACAAAAATAAATTTAGATCACAAAACATAATATTTCTAATGTACAATGGGAGCTAAGAAAAATACACTACTGACGCTGGTTGTTTTTTGGGTGGGGGTTTGTTTCAACAGTCACCAAAGGGTTGCTTTCTCGACCGCTGCAGTTTAAGGCTGAGGAGGAGCTGCTGGCTCGAGCACTGGCTCAGGGGCCCAAAACTGTGAATGTGCCGGCCTCTCTTCCCACCCCACCTCATAACAACCAGGAAGAGCTCAGGTCAGTACACGGATACCGAGAACTGGGATTACAGTTAGTCTAGCACAGTGCAAGTAAAACGTTTATTTTAACAAATAGAAAAAATAGATAGAATAGAAATAAAAAGTGTTAGTATTAATGGGACAAGTATTAATGAAAAAGATGCATATTTAGCCGTTTCTTGAAAATGGCTAAGGACTCAGCAGCTCGGGTTGAGTTAGGCAGGCCATTCCACCAGCTTGGAACAGTCAAGGTAAAGGTCTGTGAAAGTGATTTTGTGCCTTTTTGGGATGGCACCACAAGGTGCCGTTCACTTGCAGAACGTAAGCTCCTAAGTTTAGGTATAGAGGTGCAGAGCCAGTGGTTGTTCTGTAGGCAAACATCACTGCCTTGAATTTGATGCGAGCAGCTATTGGCAACCAGTGAAAACTGATGAAGAGAGGCTTGACATGTGCTCTCTTTAGCTCGTTAAAGACCACTCTTGCTGCAGCATTCTGAATCAGTTGCAGAGGTTTGACAGTGCATGCTGGAAGGCCTGCCAAGAGAGCATTATAATAGTCCAGTCTGAATAGAAGAGCTTGGGCCTGATCTTCCTAATGTTGTATTAGGCAAATCTGCAGGGCCAGGAAGCTCTAGCAATGTGGTCTGTGAAACTTAGCTGATCATCAATTACAACTCCATGGCTCCTGGCTGTCCTGGAAGGAGTTGTGGTGGATGAGCCTAGCTGAATGGAGAAGTTGTGATGAAGTGTTGGGTTGGTCCAAACCACAAGCAGTTCTTTCTTGGCAAGGTTGAGTTGAAGGTGATGGTCCTTCATCCAGAAAGAAATGTCTGTTAGGCAGGCAGAGATGCGAGCAGCTACCCTCGGATCCTCTGGCCGCAATGAGAGGGACAGTTGTGTGTCATCACCATAGCAGTGATAGGAAAAGCCATGTTTCTGAATGGTTAGTGACATCATGTAGATGGAGAAGAGAAGTGGTCCAAGCACTGAGCCCTGAGGCACCCCAGTAGCTAGATGATGCAACCATCCAAGATACCCTGAAGGACCTACCTGAGAGATAAGACTTGAACCACTGGAGTGCGGTTCCTGAGATGCTCATTATCATTAGGGTTGACAGGAGGATCTTTTAAAACTTTTAAACAATAGTGTAAAGAATTCATATTTAAACTTATCTAACTAAACAACAAATCCTAGGGTTGATTTCTCAGTTAAGGGATGTTTTCTGTTCTCTAGGATGATTTTATAGATAATTATTCTACTTTTAAATTCATAAAAAAATTATGTTTTACTTTTAATTAAAGGCAGTGTTGAAAGTTGACATTTCTCTATTTTTGGCTTGTCTTTTACCCAGACCTTTAAACTTCTCTCTATAATAAATTTAGTGTCATAATCAGTAAAATTGTATCATCATTATTACACCAAAATCCACTCAAAGGTTGATCAAGGACTTGATCAGGTCTTTATTGCAGACCAAATGTTTTAACACAGAGGAAAACTTTTTTAAGGAGTTTAATTTTCCAAAGCTATCAAAAGTGCGTAAAGGTGATGGTGGACAGTACTTTGAAATGTGATTGTGTATAAACATGGCACACAAATATCTTGAATTATGTATTTTCTCATTTCTACACATTTTCAGTTTCTCAGTTAAAATGTAACCAATCTGTTTCTCTCGTACACACAGGGGACAGGAGCACTGTGAAGACAGAGACACCCCAGACAGCTTTGTCCCATCTTCTTCCCCGGAGAGTGTCGTTGGCATGGAAATCAGTCGCTATCCTGATCTCTCATTGGTCAAGGAGGAACCTCCATCTCCAGCCCTGTCTCCAGTAATTCCAATGTTTCCTGTCTTTAGGGGCAAAGGTAACTAGCTCATTCCTTTTTGTGCCTACAATTACATTATAAATGTTCTGGGTGCTGCTGAGTGCACACAGTGGATTTGATTGATTAAGACATTTTTATTTTTTCCTCTTATTTTCAAGGCTCAGAGGTCAGGTTACGAGAGGTCAAGACGGAGCCTTCATCGGTGTTCTTCGGCTCTCCATTTGGATCGGTGCAAAATGGTTCCAACACTGGGCTGGTGTCCATCGCCATCACACTGAAGCCAGCTGCTGCTGAGGTGAGAAACAGTGTTGGTTTACCAGAGAAATCTGTTTCTGCAGAGGTACCTGCAGAATTTGTTTCGATAGACAGCACAAGAACAGTACATAAAAAACAACACAGTACAACAAAACATGGAATAACAAGTACAACAATTTCCATACTGCAGAATGGGTGCAAAGATGGGTGTCTTTGACACAAGATTTGACAGATAATTTAATACAAAGTGGAAGTACAAGTACAAATGGTATAAATAACTAGATTTTTACATTTTCTGAAGAAAATGTGAGTTGTTTTTGCCATTGAAAAAACTTGCTGCCTCAACTCTTGAATGTATGTGTACTAAGAATAGTGTTGCTTGCATCAGCAAACACAAATCTATACTGCTCTCATTCCTCTGTGTGTGGTTTCCTTATGCTTTTTCAGAACATCACTGACGTTGTCGCAGCCATTGCTGACCTGATCCGTGTGAAGATCCCCAGCAGCTATGAGGTCAGCAGTGGCCCGGGCTCTATGGGGGCCATCAAGACCTCTGTGGATGCGCAACGTCTAGCCTCTGCACTTCACGAGCCGAATGGACCACGGGCCACACGGCAAGCGCCTTACCACCTGCAGCTACAGCACAACCATAACAAAGGTGAGGAATGCCTGCTTATCCATATTTTGGTCTTATGTCATAATTACCTCTTAGTGTCACATGATCTTTCAGAAATCATTCTAAAATGACTGTGATATAACAATTAGATCAGGATCTAATTGTTTATCCATCAGTTGCTAAATGTGCAGCATTATGTCTGTGTCTGGCTCAGCTACTGACGGAAAATCATTATTGATTTTGTGAACGATTGGGGAAGCTACTTAAACACAGTAGTGATCTTGGCCTGAACTATCCAATTGAAGTCTGCTCATCTGTGTCAGATACTCACTTAATGAATGTACTGAATCAGATTAAAAGCCTCAGTACAAGATTACATTTAATTCATTACAGGGAATGACACCGCTCTCTATTATCATTGTGTAATTGCTGTTTTTACGCTAATCAGAGCTGGTAGCAGGAACTTTTTCTGTTTTTTGACAACTGTGGATCTCTTTCAGGTGTTGTTGGTGGCAGAGAGCAGTATAAGAAGGGACAGGGCAGCCCAGGACAGAGGCAACAATGGTGTCAACAATGTAAAGTGGTAGTCCTGGGCAATGGCGTGAGGAAAATGACCAAAGATGGGCAGGGCAAAGCACAGGTAGGAATATGTGATTTTTGTTTGCCCTTAATGTATTCAAAAAGGCATTTGCAACCCATTTTATTTATAAAATTTGACATATTTCCATGTGAAATGTAAAGTGTGACTTAATTTGATGTATTGGGAATCGATTGGACGTTAAACGTTATTGTGGACGTTCTATGTCAGATTGAGGCCAGACTAATGCTAATGCCTAAATAGTTATTTTGCTATTGGTTAACATTAACCAATAGAATGAATGGCCTTGGTGACATCAGCAGGAAAGTTGTTTCAGAGGTGAAGCAAGTTACATTATTACAACGTCTCATCCTCTGATTTCTCCCAGGAGTCCCAGTTATGTTCTGATGGGGGTTTGGTGTTCTGTAGTCATAGCTGTCTCATTCTGCACTCATCATCCACTCAGTCCAATGGGAACACCAACACCAAGGTTTGTTTTCTCAGTCATAAATAATCCATATGCAAACAGCTTTGAGACTGAGCATGGCTGATTTTATTTAACAGATAGATGAATTCCTCTTGATTACGCATGATGAATGTCGTACATATGTTTCATGTTTCTGTATTGTATTTCCAGACATCTGTTGCTCTACTTTCTGAAAGTGCTTTGAAACAGAGTCCTTCTAAAGTCCAGCACCAGTATAGCAACAACATGTCCTCTCTGGATGTCCACTGCCTGGCCCAACTCCAGCACAAGCCATCCCCTCCCTCTCCGAACCTTCGTGCGGTTTTTAACCCAGCTGGTCAAGCGATCAAGACAGAATCCAAACCTGAAAGCATATCGGAGAGCCATCTTAAAGTGACGGTTAAGCTGAAACCGCATTCAGAGGGCCACGTGGAAGACAAACCGTGGCATCATGGCAAACGGTGGAAAGGCCTGCGCTGGCGAAAATGGACAATACACATTGCAGTACCAAAAGTTGCCACCCAAGAGTCGGAAGTTGAAGAGTTCTTGCAGCAGCTCAACTCATCTCTGCGGCCGTGCTCAACCACCCGTGACTGGCGCCGCTGCTGTTTTTGCCAACAAATTGGCGATGGGATGACGGATGGCCCCGCCAGGCTGCTCAACTTGGACTTGGACACCTGGGTGCACCTCAACTGTGCCCTTTGGTCCTCTGAAGTCTATGAGACTCAATCCGGCGCCCTGATCAATGTGGAACTGGCGCGTCAGCGTGGTCAAACGGTGGTTTGTGCGTTTTGCCAGCGCTTAGGCGCCACTAGTGGCTGCCATCGGTTGCGTTGCCTCAACATCTACCACTTCACCTGCGCCCTGCAGGCTGGCTGTACGTTTTTTAAGGATAAGACGATGCTGTGCCACCAGCACCGGCCACGGGGAGCCGGCGCTGCAGCCGGCTTGCACTTAGAACATCAGCTGCGCTGCTTTTCTGTGTTCCGCCGTGTCTTCATACAGCGCGAGGAACTTCGACAGTTAGCGTCGGCCGTGCAGCAGCCTGAGCGCGGACATACTTTCCGTGTGGGGAGTTTGCTTTTCCATGCAATGGGTCAGCTGCCACCTGCCCTGCTGCCCGCCTTCCACTCGTCTACGGCCATCTATCCACCAGGCTATGAGGCAAGCCGTCTCTACTGGAGCATGCGGCACGGTCAGAAGCGCTGCCGGTACGTCTGCTCTGTTGAAGAGCATGAGGGGCGTCCCGAATTCAGCATCCGTGTGATTGAGCAGGGCTATGAGGATCTGGTGCTAACAGACACCACTGCTAAAGGTACAGCTGCCACAGTCTCCATCACATATACTGATATAATAACAGACAGGGTTCCCGCGGGTATTGTATGGACTTACAGAATTTGGGCAGTTCTTAAATAACATCTTCAAAAGTCCTACATTTCATTAAAAAAACTCGAAATGATAAACATTCAACCTAAAACAACAGTTAAAATAGCAAAACCAAAAGAATAAAAAGCTTTCATGTTCAGCAGGGATGTAAAAAAACTACAAACTTGCAAGCAATGCCTTTTGTCTCCAAACCAAGTAATGTTTTGCCCACAATCTGCTGCCAATACAAAGTCCACTTAAAAAGAACCAAATCAAAGCGCTTTCAATTAGTGTAAAAGGACCCAGTTCTTTGAGCATTCACATTGTAACTGAACTGACAAGTGGACTCAGATGTTTTTTTGTTGTGCACATATTGCCAATCACCCTGAGACCACACACAAAAAAAAAAAACGCTATTATGAGCCCCACATGTGCTCTGAATGTGTAGTAGAGGACAAAACAAAGCTGCCCCAATATGCCTAGGGACCTCATATTTATTTAAACAATTTCAGTTGCAGCTTTTTGAGGTTCAATAATTGCATGCCATATCGTAATTTAAATTTCAATGCGATTAATTTTGTGAACCACATTTAAAACCAGTTTAAAATAATCTCATCAGTCCTACTGCCTGACAGACAGCAGTGTGATGTTTTTTATTCGCTTGTGTGCTCATTCTCACCCATGTGCTCTAGGTGTCTGGGACAAGGTTCTTGGGCCCGTGGCTGAGAGGAGGGCTGAGACGGGCATGCTGAGACTCTTCCCTATCTATCTGAAGGGAGAGGACCTGTTTGGGCTTACCATTTCAGCAGTTACCCGCATCGCCGAATCGGTATTTACAATAATTACAACCTTAATATCACTCACTGCATATTGTAAAGTGAAATGCCTAGTTATGTACAGTTTGTTACGATGCGCTCATTTTGTGAAATGTCACTGTTGTAGCTGCCGGGTGTGGAGGCGTGCTCAAGGTATCGATTCCGTTATGGACGGAATCCCATGTTGGTGCTTCCACTGTCGATCAATCCATCTGGCAGCGCTCGTTCTGAGTTGCAGACGTTCCCCCATCATGAGAGGTCAGTATTGTGAAAAATGTGTTCACATTAACGAAATTTCTGTGAAATTTTGCGTGCAAGAACAGGTTAATTGTCCATTGTCAATCGCGTAGAGATGTGTGACGCACAGCTCGCACAGAAATCACTTTCAAGCCGAGCAGATTTCTGTTGGTCAGTGCGGTGAATTTGCATGACCAATTTTAACACAAGCAAAATTGTTACTTGTGTATTTATACGCTGGCAATTTTTCCGTGTTCACACGAAACTCCCACTCGCACAAATTCCTATTGGAATGACTAGATTTTGCCTGTGAAATTTCACAAAGCAACAGTAAATCTTTGTTCACACTTCCAGCAACTTTGAGAAAATCGCCAGTTCTCTAGTGAAATTAATTTTGTCGCTGCATGTCACTGGAAGTATGCACAGGGCTTAAAGGGTTAGTTCATCCAAAAATGAAATTTCTGTCATTAATTACTCAACCTCAAGTTGTTCCAAACCCGTAAGACCTTCGTTCATCTTCGGAACACAAAGTAAAATATTTTTGATGAAATCTGAGAGCTTTATGAAAATTTCTACACAAAATGTATTCTCGTTGCTTCATAACATTACTTTGAACCACTGTAGTCACATGGACTATTTTAACAACGTCTTTACTACCTTTCTGGGCCTTGAAATTGGTAATAACATTGCAGTCTATTTGGGGGGTCAGAAAGCTCTTGGATTTCATCAAAGATATCTTAATTTGTGTTCCAAAGATGAACGAAGGTCTTACGGGTTTTGAACGACATGAGGGCGAGTAATTACTGACAGAATTTTCATTTATGGGTGAACTAACCCTTTAAATGTGACCGCACCTTTACATTTTGTGTTGGTTGGAAGAGCAGTATTAATGAAATATTGTTTTCTTTCTCTGTTTCTGCCATGTTCTCTTATACACTGCGACACACTCGCATATACTCACACAGGTTAAAGATCCTCTCCGTGTGGGCCAGAACATCCCGCTGCATCCAGAACTCCACCATGCCGGAGAGTGGATCATCTCACAGCAAACACTTTGTGCACTCTAAGTCATCTCAGTACCGCCGGCTGACCAGCGACTGGAAGACAAACGTGTATCTGGCACACTCCCGCATCCAGGTGAGTCCGTTCACTGACCATCTGATGCATATTTGAAAAAGCTGGCTGAAATTGCCCGGTTCATCTGATCCTTTGAAAATGTAAAGTTTTAAAGGGATTCAGATGGACCTAGCTGGATTGATCTCGAGGAAGCCTTAAAGTACTCAGTGTGCCTTGAGTGACTACAGTTTCTGTTGTTCCTCTAAGAGCATCTTAATGAAAAATGTCTCTTTTAAGCTTGTGTTATTGGCATTCCTCCCTCTGGCACGGTTGTGTGGTCATCTAAAAGAGCCACAGCTGATCCAGTGTCTCTTCTAGTTCCCTGCCGAGCTTTTTAAAACCACACAGGCACACAAACAGATAAATCACTAACTAATGTTAACTAATGAAACCTTATTGTAAAATGTTACCAATAATTTAAATAATATTTTCCTGCATTACATTTATGACAATAATGCAGGAAATAAGCTTACTAGTCATAAAAAATAATGTCATAATGCAAAAAAAAAAAAAAAAAAGCTTAATGGTTTTAAATGACCTTTTAATCATTGTGTCTATTTATAAATATTTATATTTATAATATCACTGCTGAACTTATTTATTCAATTATTAATTGAGAAAACAGAGAAATCTCTTCAGGGACAATCATTTTCAGGGAAACAAATTGTATCCAGAAATGAACTAAACTTGACAAAACCTCCCTTTTCTATTTATAAAAAAATTATATAGAAATGAATTAAATATTTTTTTAATATTTAAAAGTAAGTTTTCTTTTAGGGTTTGGGTTAGGTTTATAGTATTGATAATTAGCTGTTCAAAAACAATACAAGTGTACTGAATGTAAACATACATGGAATAGCTTGAGTAAGTAAATGTGTTTACTTTGTGGACAAATACTCATACTCAGAAGTGAGCTAAACCTGACAAAACCTTATTTTGAGGATGTCCTCATGTGTAAAAAAGCAATATAAAAATTAAGTAAATTGCATTGTATACAAAAACAATAGACGTCTATGGAACATCCCCAGTGTGTGTGCGACTGTGCGTGCGTGAGAGAGTGATCTGTAGCCTTGGGTGAGGATGCATGTCTAATGCGTCTTGTGTCTGCAGGGTCTTGGGCTGTTTGCAGCACGTGACATTGAGAAGCAGACCATGGTGATTGAATACATGGGGGATATTCTGCGCACTGAGGTGGCCATGAGGAAAGAGCTGCTGTACAAGGCTAAGGTAAAGCTCGCTCAACCAATGAGGGAATAGTGCTGGGAATAATGTTACCTTGACATGCTGTCTAAGTGCGTTTGTCTAAATCTGTGTGGATTTCTCCCACAGAACCGCCCAGCGTACATGTTCCGCATCGGCAGCGACCGAGTTATCGACGCAACCCACTCTGGAAGCCCTGCAAGGTACAAAAATGAACTTGACGTGTCATATCAGCTTTCAGATGTGCGCATTACTTGTTGATGCATTATGGGCATTTTCAAACCTGACATATTACTGTCATTTTAACTGTCACATTTTGCACAATTCAGAACACCTGTGAATTGGACGCAAAAAGAAATGAAGTTATAATTAATTTTAATTGGATGTTTCCCTTAGATACATAAATCATTCATGCTCTCCAAATTGTGTGGCTGAGGTTGTGACGTTTGAGCGGGGCTACAAGATTATCATCAGTGCCGCACGCAGGATTGAGAGAGGAGAAGAGGTAAGACTGTACAAGTGTGTCATTTATTTTCATGCACCTAAATAAAAGGAACAAACATGCCCCAAAAATAGCGTTGCAATGCACAGCACAATCTTGCAGGGCAGTTCTGGTAGACTGTGAAGGATGCAGCAGACCATTGCAATCTGGCATACTTTTTAGGGGTACCAAATCGGTTATCGGCTGATATTATAGATTTTTTAATTTACGTGTATCGGCCGATATTGGATATTTAATTGTTCATGCTCATTTCCACTATTTGACATTTGGTATTCCTTTACCGTCATCTCCCTTAAAGGTACTATGTGACGTCTAGGTTACTAATGTAACCCTCTTTCGTCAGAACTGAACTGATGAATTGGGATCCCAATTCGTCAGTTCAGTTCTGACGTAACGTCGAACTTGACTGACTGATAGGGAACTTTTGGCCTTCTAACTTTTGGCCAGTTCTAACTGATTGCCCTCTGTAATCAAAATGTATGTTTTTTAGCTTTTAGTATCAATATGTTAGCCTTAAGGTTATGAATTAAGCTGGTGTGTTCCAAAACAATGACAAAATTCGCATTAGGAGATATAAGCATTCAAAACGTACAGTCTCCCACTTCCGCTAAAATGGATCACAAATTTTTATGACATCACTTCAGCTTCTCATCACATCTTGTCCAATCAAATGCTCTCTAGAATCTAAAGTGTCCCGCCCCCTATGCTATAAATACCACCTGGCCAAAATGACCATTGACACGTCACAGAACAATATGAGTTGTAGATGTGTGTTCGGTTGCTCAAACGTTCAAGTTTTATTCTGTTTATTCCGTTTTCCAACTGTACGTTGGTTAAGAATGAAATGGCTAGAATTCAATCACACCTCTACTATTGAATCCAACGTATCATCAGCGCACCGGATTCGCTTCCATGGTGCTGTCAAGTACGACTTGCAGTCTGTGAGGTAAACTAAATGCTATTGGCTATTTGAAAAGGGGGAGGAGCCATTCAATATGTCCCACCTTAGCTTCCTATTTCAGTGGAAATTATGTCAACGCATCAAACAAATCTCTACGTCACTTTTACAACATTTCAAATCCCTCAGATCTCGCCATCTCCAAAAAGCCAAGCCAATGTTGATTCTTGTTTTATTACGAGCTCTGTCGCGTTCTCTTTTTGCCAGCAGACTCTCCTCTGTTCAGCGTTTGTTTAAAACGGTTGATTCCCCGAAGGTTGAAAATGTATCGTGCTCCATGTCAACATTTCTCGCTCGTTGTGACAACTAGTCTAACCTATACCACTCCAACACCAAACACACGTCAAAGTAGCCGGAGAAACTGTTCTCTATTTACAGATATGATGAGACGCGAACGGGCGAGTGACAAAAGTGAGTTTTCCCACGAAAACCATCCTTGACAGGTCTAAAATATAAACACTTATAAAAGGCTTACCATAGTAAATCAGGGTAAGAAAAAAACATGTTTTGGAAGAAGGATTGAGGTTGTTTGATGTCAATTTTGTTTCACTGTTAAACAACACCGTTAAACATCAGCACCGGACAAAATTTTGGTGCATACCTTTATATTTTACCGTGACTGTTCATTCAGACCCCTGAAACGACCCTTTAAAAGTGCACTGGACTATGTGCTCAGTTATAATGCTCTTTTCGATCATGTGATTTTTAGACTGTCTGTTCTCATAAGAACTATCCAGAGAGCTTATGATTTGAGATTTGAACCACCTTTGAATGATTTTGTTGCAGCTCTGCTATGATTACAAGCTCACCCCGGTTGAAGATCAGAGCAAGATCCCATGTCACTGTGGAGCCGCCAACTGCCGCAAGTGGATAAACTGAACAACTCTGAGGTGCCAATTTACCAGAGGAGACATATAAAAGGAAACAGCCAATCCTGGAAGTTGTTTTTGCGGGCGATCATTTTTAAAACGTGCAAATCTAAGAGGAAAACACAACGCTGGAATACAGCATTGTGTGAGAGCCATTCGTATCATTTTCTTGACTTGAAAGGAAAAGGTTCCGTTTCTGTGCATGTGCCATGAGTCTGTGTGTGCGTGCGTGTGTGTGTGTGTGTGTTTGTTTGCCAGCTCGAATGCGTGTGCGTCACACGGGGCAGATTTCACCAGCGAATGAGGACGGAGAATGAGCGAGAGCACTGTGCCGGGTATGCCTTATAGGTCGATGGAGAGGGCAGGCCCATCTGTATGACGTGATCTGTACCGTAGAAATCAATGTAGAACATCACTGAATGGAGAATGTACGGAATTGACTTCCGCAAAGGGAAAAACATGTTGCACTAAAAAAAAAAAAAAAAAAAAAAAAAAGAAATAGAAAACGAACTCACGAAAAAAACTCAAAAATACTTGATTCCATGAGTCAGTTTTATCCTAGATATCTCTCATTGTTTAGTGTAAGAAAATAAAGGTGTTTTGTATTTATTACTGTGTGAGTGAATGAATGGGCCTATTTTTAAAAGCGGTTTTATGCCGATAAAAAGGATGCCCGACTGCGATTCTTGCACGCAGTTTGAGATTCTGTTACATCTGTAAATACCGTGTAAATATAGAGAAATATCAGAATGATTGACCAAATACGACCTTATTCACTACCTTATTCATATCGATATTCAGATATTTTAGATGTGCTTGTTCTGTTTTGTTTTGCTTTTTTTTTTTCTCCTTTCTTTTCCTTTCCGGAATTATTTAACAAAGACACATCACGATACCACGTGTACACGTGTAATTACGAAACTGTACAGAATTACAAAGGTGATTTCACAAGAAAAGTATTTTCTCTGTGCTTAGGATGTGGTATTTGTAGTGACTTTGTGGTTTATTCATTATTGCTGACCATTTTGTTGGTTTTCATTTCATTTTATTCCATTTTATGTTACGGATAGCAGCGACGCGGAATTCAAAACGAGAGACATTCTAGTAAATCAGGTGGGATTGTAGATGTAGGGATAACTGTGAAATGAACTTTAAACCTCACAAACCGATTATGATCACAAGCGTAACCTGAACTGGCACAAGTAGATCATGCTCATTTTTTATATAAAGGCTGTCGTATGGATTTTATAAACATGCAGCGTCGTAAAGAGACGCCGTCTTCGGACGCTTTGTGTGTAATCGGTGGGAGGAAGGGTCAGCGTAACTCTCTGAAAAATGTGTACATACGAGAAACATATGCTTGTATTAGTTTTATTGATTGAAGTGAAGCATCTGTTAAGAGAGCGCTATTCATTTTGTAGCCAAAAACTGTTTTTCACACTTCACATGCCTTGTTATTTCAAATTGGGAGTTTCTGTGTGCACAATTTCACGTTGAAAAATGGACAGTTTAGACTTTGTATTGTACTGGGCATGAATTTTTTCAAAAGAGTCCGTTGTATATATTTTTTCTCAATGAACAGCTGTAACAAAATTGTTTCATGGATATTTTCCTTGTCTTGTAAAATACATCAATTTCCTAGTGTTTTTTTTTTGTTCTTTTTTTTTTTTTTTTTTTTGCTCTGTATAGTAGTCTAAATTGTTTTGGAAACTGAAGCTTTTTTGAAGTACACAGAGCGATATAGGGTTTGGTATTTGAGGAATTGAATTTACATTTACAAAAAAAATAATAAAATATTTTACATCATTAATTGATGCACAACTTATTTTTCTTCTGGTAATGTGTTACAGTTTTATTGAGATGCTATTATACTTTTGATCAATATTTTAAATTATTTTTTATTATGTGTTTTCTGTTTTAATTTAAAAGTTTATTGTGTTTTTTTCATTTGTATGTCTATAGTTTTTATTAATTATTTCAGTTTTAATTATTTTAGTACATCAACTTAAACTAAATGAAAACGAGAAATGTTGCAATTAGCTGTAATAAAATAAATGTGTTTTTTTTTTTACTTTTTAATTTATTTCAGTTCAAATTTATTTTATATTAAGTGACAGTTTTTTTTTTTTTTCATGTTTTTACTTTTAGTTAACTATAACCGTGATGTGTTGATAATTTTGGAGGTATGCAAGCTATGCAAGATTTAATAACATTTAAAACATTTCAGCCTTCAGCAATTTTATTCTGTGCATTAAAGGCATTTTCGCACCTAACGGCACAAACCAGATTTGAAATGAAAACAATGGAGCTTTTGACAGCGGGGGACAATCATTCTGCCTAACAACAGATCTTCATTTTATCTCAGGGAGGGGGCCGTATGTAGAAGTACATGATGTTAAAAGAGCCTCTCGCCTTCCTGGGACAGAAAAACACTACAGCACACCCTGAGGCCTCTGGTAACTCATGTTATACTGACTGTGTTCTTCAACCATAACAAGGTCCATGAATGATGATCCTGATCTGACAGTGATGAACTAGTCTTATTTCATGTTCCATGTTATAGTCTTTGACACTGTTTTCACTTTTTTGTTTTATTACTAATATGGTACTTGATTATTGTTTAAATTAGCTTGCTTTAATTTAATATCAACATCAACAAATGGATATAATACCATGTGTATTTATATACAGTGGTGTTAAACAGTATGTAGGCCACACCCCAATACAAAGGTCAGTCTTTAGTTAGAATCTATTATTATTATTATTATTTTTATTATTATTATTTTCATAACATTTTTTGCTACCATGATGTACAGCTTATTGTGGCCAGGAACTGCCCATTTAGACAGGAAGACAGTCTGAATGACATGTAAAATGAATATAAAAAAATATTTTGGCCTAATTTAAGATTTATGTATTTGAATTGCATAATATTTCCATCCATTTGGATTTCAGTTTTAAAATAAACTAATAAACTTAATGTTATTTACATTTGTCAGTTATACATAAATGAATCAGGTCCCTTCTTCAAGCTAAATGTGTGTGTGTGTGTGTGTGTGTGTGTGTGTGTGTGTGTGTGTGTGTGTGTGTGTGTGTGTGTGTGTGTGTGTGTGTGTGTGTGTGTGTGTGTGTGTCCGTATGTGCGTGCGTCCATTTTAACCATAACAGTGGTTTGCAAAGCAATTTGTAGTCAGTTGTTACACTGTCCAAAAAAATATTCTTCCAATTTATCTACATTTCAAATCCCAGGCAATTTATTCATAATCAGGAGGTTGTCCCACCAGTTTCATCTTGAGAGCTGACTGAACTGGAACAATGCGCGATGCTGACCAGAATAAAGCAGGCTGTTTGGCCAATACCAGAAAACATGTATGAAAATGATGAAAACCAAAACCTTTGACCAAAAATACATCATGCCGTATGTCAGTCATGATGGAAGCATTTGGTTTCAGGCTGCTTTTCTGCCTCAAAGAAAGGCCATCTGATGATCAGTCAAACACAAATTGTTATACCGTATTTGAGGATAAAGATGTAATGGTCTGGTGTTATTTTAAAGACCCATGTTTGGGGTTTCATTTATTTATGTATTTTATACAATCGTTAATGGTAACCTTTGTCGTGGATCATTTACAACACATTATAGGTTACAAACTGAGGCAATTAGCTCAATTAAAGTTCTTCATGTTTAACTTGGTTGACATCCCTGCAAATAATAAAGGATTATACTTCTGCTTTCCTTAATTAAGACAAAGCCTCACTGGGTTACTATGTGGAATCATTAATAAAAGGCGCCACCTGCTGGTAAACAGAAAATAAAATGAGAGTCATCACATCACATCACACATCACATCTTCTTCTGCTTATCCGGGGCCGGGCAGCAGTCTAAGCAGAGACGCCCAGACTTCCCTCTCCCTGGACACTTCCTCCAGCTCTTCCGGGGGGGGGGGGGGGGGCACCGAGGCGTTCCCAGGCCAGCCGGGAGACATAATCCCTCCAGGGGGCATCTGGAACAGATGCCCGAGCCACCTCAGCTGGGTCCTCTCGATGTGGAGGAGCAGCGGCTCTACTCTGAGCTCCTCCTGAGTGACCGAGCTCCTCACCTTATCTCTAAGGGAGCGCCCAGCCACCCTGCGGAGAAAGCTCATTTCGGCCGCCTGTATCCGGGATCTTGTCCTTTCGGTCATGACCCACGGCTCATGACCATAGTTGAGAGTAGGAACGTAGATTGACCGGTAAATCGAGAGCTTCGCCTTGCAGCTCAGCTCTTTCTTCACCACGACAGACCGGTACATCGACCGCGTTACTGCAGAAGCTGCACTGATCCGTCTGTCAATCTCCCGTTCCAGCCTTCCCTCACTCGTGAACAAGACCCCAAGATACTTAAACTCCTCCACTTGAGGCAGGAACTCTCCACCAACCTGAAGTGGGCAAGCCACTCTTTTCCGACTGAGAACCATGGCCTCGGATTTGGAAGTGCTGATTCTCATCCCAGCCGCTTCACACTCGGCTGCAAACCGTCCCAGTGCATGCTGAAGGTCCTGGTCTGAAGGGGCCAGCACGACAACATCATCCGCAAAAAGCAGAACGAAATCGTTTGGTCCCCAAACCTGACACCCTCCGGCCCCTGGCTGCGCCTAGACATTCTGTCCATAAAGATTATGAACAGAACCAATGACAAAAGGCAGCCCTGCCGGAGTCCAAAATGCACCGGGAAAAAGTATGACTTGCTCCCGGTGCATGCTGGACTCCAGCAGGGCTGTCCTTTGTTGAGGCTGCCCTAAAATGAGAGAGTTTGAGAAATTAAAAATAACTGCAATGTGCTTTGCAACTGCAAAGAAAATATAAAACATAACTGGGCCAAGTTATACAGTTATGGTAACACTGTGGCCAATAAAAAACCTGAAAAGTGCAACAGCTGACTTTAAATGTCCATAAGATTTTATGATGTCTACATGTTTTTGTCACGATTACTTGTGTCTTAATATTATTAACATATTTGGGGAAGTTGTTATACCCTGTGTGAGCAAAGTCAGTAAGTTTTAGTCCAATACAATTACATTAACTAGCATTTTCGGGGGAAATAAAATCCTCTCCGGGTCAAAATGACCCGAACACAATGACCGGGACACACAATACACTATGACCGAAACCGAAGTTTCAGGTAGGCCTTCAAATCTACACTTGATGTTGTTGCATGGCTTTCCTGAAAGAGCACACTGCGTAGGGACCCTGTGAATCAGAACATGACTTGCGTCTATGAATAGGATTGAGAGAGAGAGAGAGAGAGAGAGAGAGAGAGAGAGAGAGAGAGAGAGAGAGAGAGAGAGAGAGAGAGAGAGAGAGAGAGGGAGGAAGAGTGGAAACCTGAGCCTGTTGACACTCAATTTTACACGACTGGCTGCAGAATATCAAATGAACTAAACATCAACACAACCACTGTGCTCTGAAGGGCAATATTGCATAATGATGAACTAAAAGAAATTATCACTTTATTGTGGGATATGAAACATTAGAGTCATTGTCCGAGCGCACTAAATTCAGTTTGCTCTATTGGATCCATAATGAAGATCGAATTGACTGATCAATCTAGCATATCCTCAGAGACACATGAAAACAATGCAGAAATGTAATAATTATCAAACTGATTTTAGCAAAAAGTGTGATGTGATGTTTTAAAGCAATTTTTGTGTTGCAATCTATACAATCCCTTCATCTCACAATACTGTATCTGCTTCCAGGTATTAAACCTGGCAGAGAATCCATAATGACTCAGGAGTCATTAGGTCTGTTGATTGCTCTACAGAGTCCTATTACAGCCAAGCTATATGAGTCCATTTTGCAGGACCAGCTGCACCCCATATTCAAACACTGCTCCATTATGATGATCCCGTATTCCAGGATGATAATGTCTTCACACACACTGCTACACAAATACAAACGCCAGGATGAAATCAGACACCTCCGAAGGCCTCCCGAATCACCAGATCTAAACATTAATAAATCTGAGGAAGCGCTGAGCAGATGTTCAGCCTCTATGTAGTTATTCAAATGCAATATTTTCAAGTTTATGTAAAATACTAAAAGCACTGAGTGTTTTACTGCAGAATTGCCTTTTTTTATGCATGTAGACTCCATAGATCTATAAAACTACTACTGAGTCTCACCACAAAACAAATTAACATAATCTAATAATAATCCTGTTTACCATTCAAGCAAACAAAAAACAACAACTTTATTTTAGTTTAGTTTTATGAAGAAATCTCTTTGATTCAGTGGCCCCAAAAAGTATTAGGCTGTTTAAGTCTTTAAAATGCATGCTTTTTTCATTTCCTTTCCATATATTTTGGTGTTTCACAAAAGAAAGTGTGTTAGATAGATGATGAAACAAAAGATATATTGAGTGATGTATAATTTGTTTGCAAAATAAGCCAATTGTAGGGTCTGTGTAACAATAAGTGCTCCCATCAAATAGCTTTTACATGTACTAAGACCACTAATATTTTCGCTAAGAAAGGGAAGTGGAATGTGTAATAGCCTATGTTGTTTGCACACATTCAATACTAAATAAAGTTGTTGATTTAGGGTACAATACAGTAGCGCCCCCTAGAGACTGCATTATGCAACTCCAATGACTGTTCTATAAAACGTTGAACTACAGACAATGTTCATATTTGAAGACCAGATTTGGTATTAATTAAGCCTAAAATTTACGTTACCATCGGTAATAGGGTAAGTGGAGCATGTGAACTACTTTGTCACAACTACTTGCACAACATATCAAATACATTTAATAACAAATGTGAAACGCTTATTGAATTTTCTCCTATTATCTTTGCCTTGACATGATAAGTAGGATAACATGTTAAGTAGGATAAGACTGGTTTATGGATATGGGTCTTGCTAGAGAATCATTTGGTTTCAGTGCAGGCTTTAGTTCTACTAAACTATGGCAACATGTAACATTTAATCCTTAAAATGTACTAGTAGGTTCATTTATTATCTATTTTCATGCTAGTAGGCTACTTATTTTGTAGACACTATGGTGTAGTTTTATTTTTATTTTATTTTGAGTGTAGCTATTATTTCCAGTGCTCCTGATGGCCAGTACATGCCTGCTAGTAAATATAGTATCTAATAAATAAGTACCAATTGAATAGGCATTAGTATCTAATGAATAAGTAGGCTGCAGGCTACTATGTCTATTTAATAGGTAGGCCAACTAGTATCTAATCAATGAGTACCAGTATCTAATAGGCCAATTAAGAACTAATAAGTAGTAGGCCTAGTATCTTTTAAAAGGTAGTAGCCTACAAGCACCTAAAGAATAAGCTTTAGTAGCTATAGCTAAAGAATAAGCACTAGTAGCTAATGAAAAGTACTAGTAGCCTATGGAATAGATATAGTAGCCTATATCTACAAAATAAAAATAAGTAGTAGCTTGAAAATAAAGTAGCTACGTTTTACGGATTAAATGTTAAAACTGCTTGCCATAACTAAACAGCCTGCTTGCAGATAGCACACGTAGGCCTATACGTCTGCAAGATGTCTGTTAAAGATCACTTCATCTGGAAAGCATCTGCTGTTTAGGCTACTTTAAGATGTCAGTTTTACATTCATTCTCAAACATCTTACAATACTTTTAATGGTCACCAAAACTATTGGTTACCATAACAAAAATCTTCAAAATATCTAATAAAGTCATACAGGTTCGAGCGACCTGGGTGAGCCTAATGACAGATTTTGCATTTTTGTTGGAACTAGCTCTTTAAGAATGATGGGTGTGCGGTAACGACCAGACGACGTTTTTCTTTGCTTTATTTTGGTTATTTACAATATAGGCTAGGCTAGGCTAGGCATAATATAAAAATAGGCTACAAATACATATGCTTGAATTAATACGGGTGGTCTTTGTAAAGATTTAATAATTTTGTCACGACTGTCTTATTTGAATGAATGGATGAATGGAAAGTGACAGTCAGTGGAACTCGGTCAGCTGACACCAGTTTCACACTCGCTCAGGCAGATGAACTTCTGAGATAAAGTCTAACTGAGGTAAATAAAACTCTCTTCTTTGCAACAGTGTATTCTGCTACGACTTTACAGCACTTCACCATGCAGTGGAAGGGTGTGCGCAGCTCCGGGCGAATCGCCTGCTCGGTGCGGGAATCGAACCCATGACAGAAGCGGAGTTGAATGCGGATGTCCTCCACGGCGCGCTGACACTGATAAGGAACTGGAGTGTCGGGATGTGCTCGTTTTAAGTCAGACGAGCTTCTGCTGTATCTCCACATTACGGACGACTACTTCTCTGATCGGTAAACTGGAGTGAATCAATTCGCGAGTGGAGAGCGTTTCCCCCTTCATATTAAGAGAAGAATTATAACTGCAGAAAAATGGGAAGTACAGTGATGGACTCCAAGAAAAAGGACTGTACTAAGAAATCCTCAAAGAAAAAGCGATCTCTGCACCTAAACATGCCAGTGAGTTTATTTTCGCATGTAACGTTTCCTTTAAGCCTGTTTTATGCTTCTGCGTCGAATCGACGGCGTACCCCCGCGGACCCCTCTGCGTCGACGCGAACCTCGACGCGACCCCTCCGCCGTAGCTTGACGTGCACCTCCAAAAAATTGTAACTACGCGTCGCGGTGACGCAGACCGCAGGGGCTGTGATTGGTCAGATTATACATCATTGTGACACTGAAGACTGGAGAAATGATTCTGAAAATTCAGTTTTGATCACAGGAATAAATTACACTTTACTGTATATTCACATAGAAAACAGCTGTTTTAAATTGTAATAATATTTCACAATTATACTGTTTTTGCTTTGTATTTTTAATCAAATAAACACAGCTGGTGAGCAGAAGAGACTTCTTTTAAAAACATTAAAAATCTTACCGATCTAAAACTTTTGACCGGTAGTGTATGTATATATTTATATATATTCTTTTCTTTTTTTTGTTGTTGCTAGAAATAAACTTCAATCAATCAAATCAATGTTTGTTTTGAAAAAAAGTTTGTTGTTTATTTACAATACAATGATCACGGGTACATCATGGATATCAAGTAATTAACCAAGTTAACATGTTTCCCGTCGAGGCTTCCAACGCAGTTTGGGAAGTTCCAAAGTCGCCAGAAATCTGAAGCAATAGCTTCCCACTGGCTGGTTGAAGGGCAGGGCAAAAATTCGGGCTACAGCGCTTTGCAGACCTCCGATACTATGCGGGACACCGTGGTCGCACCCATTTTGTAGCCCAACCCGGGGATCTGTTGGTTTGCACCCGAAGATAAAATCTTTAAAGTCACTGCCAGTCTCTGAGCGAGGTCAATAGGCATACTGTGTGTAGTCTGATGCTGTAGTAACGGCTTTAAACGATGAACAAGATCGTCAAATCGACCTTTCGACATCCGAAAATACTTCAAGTGCATTTCTTCGTCCAAGTCCCTCAGCGGTCGAACAACCGTAACAAATTCGCCAATCCTTCCCCTGTCTTCGTGCACTGGTCGTACAGACCACCTTCGCTGACGTCTTCTTTTTCTTCTACGATTAAACATTTGCAATAAAATCATTTGTTGTTCAACGTTGATTAGCTCCAGCTGCAACAACACTCTCTCTCTTTCGCTCGCGTCGGAAATGAAAAAGCGGAACCGGCGCATGGAACCAAAACAAACTAGGAAAGAGATTCGCGAACCACACCACCCCCTAGCGTTCTGGCGGTGAAATGCACCGCGATGCAACGCAACCCGACGCAGAACCATAAAACGGTCACGACGCCGTTGGAGTGACGGCGTAGCTACGCCGTGGAGTTGACGCAGAAGCATAATGAGGCTATGTGTCGACAATTCCGCGTGAGTGCTGCGTATGGCGCCTGGAACTGTCTTTAAAATAGGCTAACTGTTACACTATGTGATCTCATTGTTTACATTTAAACGTTCTTCTGATGCAATTTTGGAATGCTAGATGTTCTATTTTCAGAACGTCTTTATGTTACATATTGTCAGTAATAAGTTATTGCAACTTATTAAGCTAACATTTTTTTCAGTCGATGTGTTTTGATTTGCTTTATTAGGTAGCCTACTCCTGTGCTATTTATCTAATTACAATCGTGCGAAAAGTATATATTTGGTAAGAAATCACTTCTGCTTGAGCTATATCAGAGCTGTCAAAACATGAGTTGCAAGGAACCGCCCCCGCCCCGCTACGAACGCGTGTTGCAAACATGAACGCGTGTGTTGAACAGGCCTAACGTTACGTTTGTTTGCGTACGACAACAAAACAGAGCGCACGCGCTAGTGTATTGCTAACGTTTCCAAGAGTATTGCCCGAAATATACGCTTGAAATTTTACTGTACATGGTTTGGTACGTCATGCTGTTCCATGAGCCTGGCTGTTTAGAAAGCTGAAAGAGGAAGTAAAGGAGTGAAACAGCTGTAAGAGAGCCGTGACTCATCATAGCGTTACATCTCTCTCTCTCTCTCTCTCTCTCTCTCTCTCTCTCTCTCTCTCTCTCTCTCTCGGAGACATTAAGTAAGTTTACTACTGAAGCCATGTCACCTTGCGTTCTTTATCCAAGTGATTTCTCATAGCATTTGTAGATCCCTCTCAGGTTTTCAAAGGGATGCAACATCATCTAGTCTACTGCTTATAGCTGACAATATTATTTTCAGGCACCATGCTGCTAAGAAATTAGTTTCAATCTTTATCTACTGCCCCTCATGATCCATATATGATTATTTTTCCCAGTGGAACATTAAAAGAATGTTTAAAGAATATTCACACAGCTCTTTTCCAAGATTTTTCTTAGTGATTAGTGAAAAAACAAACAAACAAAACAAAAAAAACCAGTTTGAACAAGTAGGCCTATGTTATGCTTGGTCATGACGCATGAGAGAATCAATGGCCTTCTGGCTTCAATGATGTCAAACCTGTAATGCTGACGCACCATTTTTGAAATGAATTCAAACACAAATGAAAGATTCAACTGAGAGAAAACTGTTAGTGCCTTATGTCATTTTCTTTCTGTTCCTCGCACAAAGCTGTATAGAGCTTAAGGATATAATACAGAAGTTCTATGGACTATTTTTATAGGCATTTTATTGGACCTAATAGCAGTGAACTTTCGATAATGACAAAGAGCTGTGTAAAAATTCCTCCCTCTAAAGTTGAGATGAATCGGAAGTAGCGACAGATCATTTCTTTCTTGTTGTGACGTATATCAGACAGAAAATTGTTGAGGGGATTTTAAGATGTGGATGTTGTTGTCAAAAGTGGAGGCAGATGGACCTCATTTTTAAAAATGAAACATGCACGTATGCATTTAAGAAATATATACGGTGAAATTCCATTTCATGACAACTTTAAGCTTATCCTTTTTTGTTTCACAGAATAAATTACAGCACACAGGTTTGGTACAACATGCGCAGGAGTAAATACTGATAGAGGTGGTGATTTGCGAATGAATTGTTCCTTTAAAATGGCCTACTCTTTAAAGCTGTTTTTTTGCTGTGTATCTGAACACTCTGCAAAAAACATTCCTCTTCCAGTGCTGCAGAATGGCTAAAGTTCTCTGTTTCTCATTAGAAAAACACCCATTATGCGAGACTAAAGTCTCTCTCTTGTAAATATCATATCATGTAGGTCTTAAATGTTTGTTTGTGGTCCATAAAGCAAAGGTCTTCTTTTGGCGCCTTCCAAAGCTATCAAATGATAATATGAACAAAAAAAGCCGCCTGCTCTACCTTACAATATCTACAGTTTCATGTTTAGTTTCGGTTCAGGAAAAATAGTTTAAACACGCTTTTCCGATATTAGCATGCTGAATATTTATTTTTCTAGAAACAACACATTTTAAAATGATATTCCTGTACCTGTACTGTAGCCTAAAGATCACTTCATGTTTGTATATCATGAAAAGTCCCATTGGGAGAAACATACTGTAGCTCTTTTGTTTGTTTGTTTGTTTGTTTTTACAATAATGACCACTGTGTTAAGATGTGGGATTTCCATTTATTCATCTGCCTCTATATTCATAACATCTCTGTCAATATGAGAGGTGTGTCCTGGCTCCGCTCATAAAGGACTCTCTGTTCAAATGCTGCAGTTTGGGAGGGGTTTGGAAATTAAGACATCTAAAATATTGGCCGCAAGACAAAATCCCTGGCACCCGAATAAAAATATTTGTAACTGTGCTCATTACTGAATAACATTAAATTGAACGCTTCAGACATAATCTGGAATGTAATATTTTGGTATTGTCAGAGGTGTATTTTGACTATGATTGCTACAGTGGTAGCGTTTGGTAGATTGGTTCTGGTCATTGTCTGTGAAGACAAAATTCCTACCTGTCAGCGGTTGCTATGTTTATTTGTGGTACTTGTTAATGCAACTTGTTGAGGATGGCAAGCAATAGCAACCATCTTTGCATCATGTCAAAAAATGGATTAGTAGAACAGTTCATCATTTGGTGCAATAGTGTTCTGCTATTCCAGTATATTCATTATGTAAATAAAATACACATCTTTCATAGATGACATGTTAAGCGCTGCAGTAAAGGAAGTAGTTTATCAATGCAATGTCAGAAAGTGAAATTTAGGTAGGCCTACTTTAGCATAACAATATAGTTACAATAGTTTCTAATTTTTATTTTAAAAATGTCAGTATGCATTAAGAGGTTTGGTCTGGACCTTATAAGAGTCCTATACACTAGTTGGTTAAACTAGTTGGACAAGAGTAGCAAGTATTGTGAACTGCTAATGAATTTAATAAATTGAGCGTGTAAATGCATCATCGTGTGCTTTCATTCAACTTAGCCTTGGCAACTTTTGGCGAGTTGGAGAACCTGAGGTAAACAAAGGGTGTAGTGTAACTCACTGCTGAGTCAAGGTTATTAACAGTGTTCGGGAAAGTTACTTTAAGTAATGCATTACAATATTGCGTCACTACCTAAAAAACGAATTTGCGTTACTTAGTTACTTTGTATTAATGCTTTACGTCACTTTTTCTCATCTGGGCTTGCTTCTTTGTTTTTTAATAAAAAAAACATATTTGTCAAATGTACATGCCCTTTCACATACTGTAAAAAAAAATTACATCCCCAAGTCAAAAATTTCAAGTGACCGATAACATCTACATTTTTCAATTAGTCTGACGTATTATTTCTCATTGAGCCAATGTTAACAGACTATTGCAACAAGAATTTCACTTGGGCCAATTGAAAAATTTAGATGTTATCGGTCACTTGAAATTTTTGATTTGGGAGGGTTAGAATTTTTTTACAGTGCACCAAAAGTTGAAATGAATAAGCCTCAGGATGAAGGATTCAAATTCACGCCTCTACAGAAAAAAGTTCAACACTCAAGTAACAAAACTAAAGAATGGAACACAAATGTGATCATTTTTGCTTATTAGTATGGTTGAATTGGATCATAGAGGTTGGCAGCAAAGACATTGGTTAATAAAGTGAGATTAAATACATAAAGTGTATTTGTGTTATTTAGCATATTAAATCATTGCGGGTTTGCGTGATATTCAGAGTTTGGATTTCACTGTTTTATTCATTTTAAGGAATACATTTGTGCAAGTGAGATGAGTAAATGTATGCTTACATTTAGTCTAAAAGTACATGTGTACATAAAACACACAACACCTCTGCATCTTACTCCTGATTTCTCTCAACATGCGGACAGGAGAGCTGTCAGTCAATAAATGGGAAATCAAAGTAAGTTGTATTACTTTTTTGAAAAAGTAACTCAGATATTTTCTTGTAAATTTAAAAGTAATACGTTACTTTAGTTACTTGAAAAAAGCAATCTGATTATGTTACTCACATTACTTTCTTGTAATACGTTACCCCCAACAATGGTTATTTCAGCCAAATACTTAGCTTAGTTACTTTTACTAAAGGGAATTTGAATGATTGTTGCTTTTTGTATGCAAAACTATTTGCATTTAGTTTTTCTCAGTTTTCCGAGTTACCTTACTTTTACTAAATCATTCTTCGTATGAATGCAACACACATTTTAGTGCCATAATACATCTTTGTGTACATTGTTTGAAACGCATTAGGTCATTCTTTTGTGGAAGTGAAACATCTAAAAACCAATTGTGTTTGAGCTACGCTTTGTTCAGTGTCTACTCTTTTAAGAATGTTGAATAAATGTTGAACAGTTGCCTAAAACATGTCCAAACTTTGACATGACCCCCCACAGTGAGTTTTTTTTTCAAGCCCAACAAAAAGGCATCGTGCTACAAAACCAACCAATGTTTGATCCTGTTCCCAGTCTGCCTTCATTGAATAAAAGATTAGAGAGTCCATTTTGTCTTTCTTTATGAGTATAAGAAATGTCTGGCAGAGCAATGTATGCTTGCCGAGCGTCTCACTTACATAGTGATAAATCATATCTTAAATGGCTGTTTAAACCCAATTTTGTACATTATTTAACATCATCTGCTTAAAGAATAATGAGGTTAGCGATTGCAAAATCAGATTGATTCTGTTAAGCTTCATTCATTGTTTCTTCATTCATTCACTATTTTCTGAAGTCATTGATTTAAAATACCTTTTTTTCTCTCTTTAAAAGACCATGTTTTGAGTCGTATGGTTTGGCTTTTATCGTTAACTCTGATGTGTTGTCTTTTAACAGGATTTGAGCACATTGGAATCCTCTCTTATAGACGGAGAGACTGACAGATCTGGAAAAGATGAAATACAAAAGGTAAAATACACAAACCAGTATTTGTCCATGTAGAGCGTTCCAAATCATTAA
Source organism: Leuciscus leuciscus (assembly GCF_965113295.1). Lineage (NCBI taxonomy): Eukaryota > Metazoa > Chordata > Actinopteri > Cypriniformes > Leuciscidae > Leuciscus > Leuciscus leuciscus. Next base: position 19,652,839 of record NC_138730.1, on the reverse strand, counting down.
TTTCAGCATGCTGCCTTACTGTATAAAGCTGCTGTATGTAGAGAGTAGAGAGCAAAACTAGGTCACTAGGTTTTGGAACAGAGCCTTTGCATGTGCGATTTGAAGGAATTATATGTGGATTGTTACATGATGAGTTATATTACACATAAATAGTACTGACTTGTCCAAACATATTCTTTGTTGGCAAAAAAAACAAAACAAAAAAAACAGATTGTGCCAGTGCTGCCCATACTAGTTTTGTTGCTAGATTGGCATAGAAAGGTTGGGCTGATACGTTAGGGAAACCTGCTCATGAATAAAAGGCGAGGCAAACTTTCTTTTCACATGCTGTTCTTTCAGTTTCATACTCAACAATTGAAATGCTGTCTCTACGTCCACGGTTATGGATGATGATTTTGCAGAGTAAGGGAAAAAACTATGCCAGCACTTAAATGTGCCAGAATTACTAAGTGAAGTATATAAATGGCAGTATTTGTAATAGGTCAGAGTGAAATGGTCATGCCATGCACAAGTAGTTCTGCATTATTTAGCACCATATTACTGCTAACTCTAATGGCTTTTATATTTATTTACTTATTTATTTATTTAAAAATGATTCACACAGCCTTGGACGTTTTCACGTTTTCTTATTTTAATTACAGCATCTAATATTTATATCTCACCCACTCAGAGCTAAGCTTTAAGGTGACGCCTACCCTTCCCCTTGTAATCAAAGGCCAAGCAAAGCTGGGCCAATGAAAACAGCCTGTGAAGCAACCGCAGCCTAGTGAATGGGCACATTAGCAAATAAACAATCTAAGTGTTTGCCAAAGAGTTGAAGGTCAGTACTTTGAAATACTAACTATTTAGGGCACTAGACGCACTGCTGGCTTAACTTGAAACTGATTGTTCATTGTGCAATGAGGTTTGAGAAAACATGCTTGCTTTCAGGTTGCCTTTGTGTACTAAGATCAGCCACACAGAACAGCTAAACTTTGAAATAGTTAATATACTGATATTTGTAGTTAATTTACTAACTATACTTTGGTAACTTAACAAATCTTTTATAAAGTTGCCAAAGGATAGTTAATAAATGTATCTATAGTTAATAATAAGTCAGTACACTTAATATTACAGGATTGTTTTGAAGCCTTGATTTGACTTGAAGCCTTGAGGTAACTACACTATCTCTTCTCCAATTCTTGTTGAAAATATTTCTCCTTCAGCGTTTGTTGTGCAATGTTTTGGCTTTGTCTTGCTATTTTCAAGTAGTATGCTGATGTAGTGATATTCTCATCCTGTTTCACCCTGGTATCACATCAATGCATTGAAGCACTTCACTCTCGCTTCAACTTCATGGCAAAGCTCTCTGTTCCTGCCTGATTCAAAAGTCTCAAACTTCAAAACTACTGGGCAGATACAGCTTATGTTTCAGGAGATTCCATATCGATTGTCTGTTATTGAGCTGGAGATACCATGTTTTATACAAAATGAAGTGTGGAATGTTGGACACTTCATGCACTCAGTTGTCACAGCTTTCCTTACGTAGCAGAAGCGGAGGGAGGGGGGAAGTATAATATAATGGGGCTTTTCCACTGCATGGTTCGGCTCGGTACGGTTCGACTCGGCGTGGAACGGTTCGGTTCGCTTCGCTTTTCCACTGCGTGGTACGACTCGGCTCGGTACGGCACGGTTCGGTTCGCTTTAGCTCGGTTGCTTTTCCACTGCAGTTAGTACCGCTTCAAAGTGGGTGGGACTGCCATTACATCATCATATTAAATGCGAATTTTTCATTCCGTGTTTCCCCATCCACTCCTCGGCAACCAACGAGAGGAACGTCTGCACCTCGTCCACTGACCACGATTCAGCCATTTCTTTTTTTGAAGTTTATACTCTTTTTTTTTTTAAGCAAATACTTTTAAAACAGGTGCTACAGCGTTGGCTGTTGTCCACTGGCTTTTTAAATCTAGCGGGTTTAGTGTCTCGTGTCGTAAATACAATGACGCTGGTAGTGATGATTCTGTCTGACCAATCAGTGATCTGCAGTGTTTTCACGTCACATTTTAGTATCGGTACGGTACGTTTGGAACGGTACGGTACGAGGTGGTACCATTTAAAGCGAGCCGTACCGTACCGTACCATGCAGTGGAAATGCGCCATAAGTGAGCCGTACCGAACCGAGCCGTACCGTACCATGCAGTGGAAAAGCGCCAAAGCGTGCCATACCGAACCGAGCCGTACCGTACCGTACCGTACCATGCAGTGGAAAAGCGATATAAGTGTATAGTGTATATTGCGTCATTTGGGACATAACTACAATCTACTTTCTCTTATAACTTCAATAACTCTAAAAGTTCATTTAATGAAAATATTTCCTTTTGTCCCACAGGGTTACAGAAGTGACTCAGCTAGCCCATGTTCGAGGTCTCCTGCCAGTCAGCCCTGTACCCCAGTTTCAGCCCCCATTTTTCCCAGGACCAGTTCAGGATCTCCTAAAACCCTCTTCCCACGACCACTATCTTCTCACCAGGACTCACCTCCCAAATCTCCCCGCCGTCTCAGTTTCAGTGGTATCTTCCGCTCCTCGTCCAGCTCAGCCCCTGCCAGCATCAAGCTCTTCTCCAGATCTAGAAAAAGTGAGACACAAGTCTATTCATTTAATATTTTCAATTGATTTGAACCCATATTCTTTTCCATTAATAGAAAATACTGCATAGTCCAGGCTTGGCGATTAATGAAATGGTAATGCAGTATAATATCCTGGCCCTGTTTTTAGGTTGTTTTCTTATTTAGCTGATGAACTTAGCTGTACCTGAGCCAATTATATTATATTATTCAAAATGATTGTACAGTCATATATACTGTAGTCACTACCTTACAATGTTTTTTTATCTTGCGCTGTGTATTTTAAGATGACAAGAATGCTGTATTGAGTAGGGTTGGATTTTAACGATTCTGATTCCAAATTTGCTTATCGATTCCTATTCCTAATTTCGATTCCAAGAAGGTAAAAAAAAAAACTTAGATATCATTCTAAGTATATATCGTTCATAGGTATCAAGTCTTATTGCAAAACAGTTCATTGTGGCTAAATACTGTACCATGAACAAAAATCAACAGGCTAAAGAACACTTACACAAGGATTTAAAAATACATAGCAAAAAAAACCTAGCCTAACTAATATCAATTTCAAGCATTATTAAAGGCAAGTAAGCACTCAGTAATTAAAAGAGAACAAATAAGCAATCGCAAAAATAAATACAATATACTGTTACACATGTGTTTTCTTTGTCAACTGTTTACGCTCACTTAAGACATAACCGACTGTGTTTACGAGAATATTTTGACATATTTTTGTGTATGTTTGTCCGTTCAAGTGCAAAAAAGGAAGATAACTCAGTTCAGTATCGCGGACTATTCAGTATTAGAGGCGGCTTTCTGTGCACACGTTTTGGATGTGTGTGCAGCACAGAAAAGTGTGTGTGCAGGAGCATAGTCTCTTGTTCCCAGATGCTTTAAAGTCATATTTAAATGCACACAAAGGAATCGATAAGAGCAATCGAAGTTTAATTTTTATAACAAGTATCCGATTCCTGACCGATTTTCAATTCCCAACCTTAGTATTGACCAATCAGTATCCAGGACCAGAACTATCCATTTTATAAATACAAATTGTTATCTATTTTATTTATATTTTATTTATATTATTCTTTCCCTCATAAAACATATCAAATTATGGCCATCAGGAGTTGAAGCACTGTATGAAGTATTTAGGTCGCAAGTGAGAGTAAATGTATTCATGTAAGTGATCTGATGTTCACTGCAGTCTCAGCTGTCTCCATGAGCATATCAATGCTGTAGATCAAGACCAAAACAGGTTACACTTTATTTCAATGGTCCACTTTACACATTATACTAACTTAGAGTAGTTCTTGTAACTTTGCAACTCCATTCAACTGCCAGAGTATTAGTGGACTGTCAGCTTAATATCTGCTAATATGTTATTTTGATGCTCTGCAACCATTCTACTCATACGTAACTTTGTAACTACATGTCAACTTATTCTATTAACCTCCCTAACCCTAACCTAGCAGTCTACTACAGTCTACTAATACTCTAATTAGAGTTAGTTGACTTGACAATCATGTAGTTGACACATTACTTATAATTAGTACAATGTCTCAAGTGGACCATCAAAATAAAGTGTAACCCAAAAACAAAACCAGCATGGTAAGAATTCAAAGAGCAACTTCCTCAGTTAGTCGGTTTTCTCTATATACTGATCACAGACCTGTTTTTGCATCTGTTCTTTTGTTATAATGGTTTTGGGGAAGCTGATTGTGCATCAGTGTCAATGGGGAATTTTAACAAGAGTTTGACTTCCTGTTGAACTGCTTTCAAAAACATCAGAACAGGAAGTGGTTAGATCATGATTTGGGTTTTCTAGCCTTTGATTTTTGAGCACATGCTATTAGGCCAAATTGTGCAGATCAAATATGCCCATTAAGCAGTTTCTTAGATAATAGGCAACAGACATGGGTGCACATTACTGTTTCTCAAGTCAGAGTCATGTCGTGGGCTGGAAATGACTTGAGTGAGGGGTTATTACAGTATTTAAAGGCCAGTCTCAGGCCTGACTTCATGTTGATAGTCTAGCTATGCTATGCAAGGGTAATTCTTGGAAGAATCAAGTTATCAATATTGTAATAAATTATTTACAATAACATTACCTAAAACATTCTTATTTAAAGCAATTTATTTGGGCTTGTTACTCTGAGTAAAGTGCATGTCAGTATCAAGAGGAAATGAATATAGATTTAATCACTTGGTCCATGGCTTTCTTTAGAATTTTTCATTTAATATCATTCTTCATTAGTTCTTATTTCCTATTTCTTAATGATGTCAGATTGTAGGCCACAAATATGTTTTTTTTATGTTTTTAATATGGCAAAAAGAAAGACATTACAAAGTGATAGGATTGAAGTGATAGGTATATACCCCAAAATGAAAATTGTCATCTTTTGCCCACCCTCATTTCTTTCTATACTTGACTTTCTTTCTTCTGTGGAACAAAAAAGATGATTTTTAATTTAAAAAAAAAAATGGAAATCTGTTGGAAATAGAAAATGAAAATCAGTTGTTTGAACCCTAACGTTCTTCAAAATATCTTTTGTGTTCAGCAGAAGAAAGTCAGTCAGATTCGGAAGGACACGAGGGGGAGCAAATGACAGAATTTTCAACCCAAACCTAATCCTAACTACTTTGAGAGTCATACTTGTTTCTAACATTTATAATATCTTGCAGCTTTATGTAACTAATTTAAGTAATGTAACTAAAATCTACAACACAAGTGGTTAGTCTTAAAGGCGCAGTAAGTGATTTCTGAGAAACATTCAACAAATCAAATGCTTTAACATTAATAGTGTGGCAGAAAAAAACACAGCACCTTCTCAGTCTGGTTTCAAGTGTTAGTTTGTGAATATGTGCACAATGATTTTCTTAACCTTGATATCTGTGTGTTAATAAAAATAAAAAATACCCTACTAAATCACTGATAATACGCCTGTAATAGGGGATGTATTATGTGGTTTATGCAATTGATCTACTCTAGCATTCTCTTCTCTACATTTGTAACATGAGCTAGTTATACTTTTATTAAATTAGATAGCCATATATTCGAGAGCCAAGGATTGACAAATCTCCCTCTCTCTTTTTTTTTTAAAGGTTTTAGTTTGAGAATCCCCCCACAGCTCTAATAATGAAGAAAAATGACCGGATTGTTTTTTTAATGATAGCTTTGTCTTTCAGTAGCAGTATTTAAAAGCTTATTTATTGCTGCACAATATCAGATCTCATCTCATTTTCAGTATATTGATATAACACTGAAGAAGTATGCAACCGAAATGTTATGGTAAATACAATATATAAATGTGATATTCTCATGGCAAAAGCCAATATTAGGTACATTTTTACATAAGCAAGAGCCTGAAGCATGTTTTCTCACTGAAAAAAACAGACATAGCTGATCTTCAGAGAAACTCCTTTATCTCTACACTACAGCTATAATTTCTAGTTGAAATGTGTTCAAGACATAAAAAGATTTTCTTAAGAAATATGGTGGCGAATGAATTTACGCACTAAATAAAAGAGCAGTGAGTCATTCTACCCTGATAGTATGAAGAGGTTTGTTTGCATCTCAGTGAGAAGAATATTCCATAAATGTGTCCAGCGTTAGAGATGGGAGTGGGAAGACTGAGGGCCTGTTATATGTTCCACACTGAATCTAAATTAATACACCTAAAAGATTCTGGGTGCTGGCCATGTTTCCAAATTGTTCTTCAATAAGAGGACTCTTCTGAAGCCTGTTTCCTTTGCCTCAGGGTCACAGACGTCAAGACACACACATTGACGAAAAGCTTTTAAAGCAATTTTCAAATTGCAAGTTTTAAGAGCTCTTTTGTATGGGCTCATGCTGATGATTGTGGTGGCACATTGAGGCTTTATGAATACATGTCTTTGTGCAAATTTGAATAATATGAAACCTGAGCATTTACATGCACTGAGATCCCAATTCATCTGTTTGACCTCCTCCACTTCTGTTAAATCATACAACAGTACATACTGCACTTATGTATTGTAAGGGTGGTTTGCCTACAGGGGTTCAGGCCGCAGGGCTGCCGAATGACTTAAGAAATGCTATCAGCAAGATGGTAGAAAACTGTACATTACCACCCACTGCTACTTATACCAACGACGTAAATAAGCGCAGTTACAATAGCTAAATATGTGGGAGAGCTTTGCTATAGTGTGACGATATTGTATTGCAATAGGTAGCATTTCAAAGTCAATACCAAATCAAAACTATATAGCACATTATTTGTAATCGACTCCAGTACTCATACCCAGCATATATGTAAAATGTTACCTGAGGGATAGAAAGAGAGAGTGAGAGAGAAAGAAAGTGTAGAGAGAAATAGACAAAGAAGGAGTGCCCCAAGAAAGGGACCCAGAGGAAAAGAAGAGACAGAGCATCTGTTACAATCTTCTTTTATCCCTTCCTAAACCATGTGACTGCTGTAGCCCAAATGTGAGACATTCAAACTGACCAATCAGATAATTACAACTTCCCCCACTGTACTAACGGTGTGACAATTAGACCCCCGATGTACACACATTTGTGTGGCAGGCCTTGATCACTATCAGCACCTCTGTGTCTCTAGGAATTCCAAATGACCCTTATGGTAAGAAAGAGGGGGTTCAAACAGTAAAGCAAATGTCTTTGTTCATTTCCAAATATCTTTGATTATTTTCAACCCTACAATATGATATGGTAAATAAATTCATTCTGACCTACACTCGCCCTAGGCCCTGTTTACACCTGGTATTAAAAAGCATTATCATCAATCTGATCACAAGTGGACAATGCTAAATAATACAGGTGTAAACGGGGTCTAAAACGTGCTTGTCCACTTCCGACCACTTCCAGAAGTAGTCGAAAATGCATTCGACCAGATTGCTTTCGTAGTGTAAACGCTCATGTGGTCGATGTTTGAACAGCCCAAAAGACCAACAGCTCCGTACTGACTTGATGCGTAAACATAATGGGAAGCGCGCTAACCAGATGGGATTTAAACTTTGCTAGCTGAAGACCTAAGTCTGGTTTGAAGAGGAAAAACTGACCAAGCACAATGTTCTCTTATCATTCCTGATTTCTAACACCCACAGCGTTTGGTCTTGCGGCTGTCAGAGCAGAAAGTAAAGCTGCTGCTCTCCTTATGTTTTTCTGGCGACTCCGGTCGCGTTCATAATGTAAATTGTGTGAGCTTATTTCATCCATCAGATCAAAATATCTGAAAAAGCTCACACATTTACCTGCCCATAGACCCTCCCCTCGAAGAAATCAGGACAGAAGTGGTTAAAAGTAGACAAAAAAGAAGGATTAAAACACCAGGTGTAAACGGGAATGTGTCTCCCTCGTCTACTTGTGATCCGATCAACCAAAACGCATTTTAATACCAGGTGTAAACAAGGCTTTAGACTCACAACAAGGCCTCAAACGTGTCAGCTATCTCCTTTACTTCCCAGCAGGAGGCACTGTGAGTCAAACATTCATCATATATCATATATCACAGTTTGAAGAGTTAGATGATAATTCATACTTCAAAGTACTTAGGTTATGTAGTTGCTGTTTCCCCTGACGTACATCACTCCTTACGAGTAAGAGAGCATTGCAGCTTTGATTAAACACAGTTGTGTTAAATTGATCTCATAGAATAATATAGTCTGTTTTGATTGACCACTGAATCTTTCATTTTCACTCTGAACAGGTTTAGAAGGCTTTATTCTCTTTATTGGACTGAAGCGTTCTGTGGCAGGGTGTAAACACCAGGAATCACATGAGTTGCAGGCTTACAAAGACACAGAGCTCTCAGGATCAGCACTTTTTTAAGGTCACTGCTGTAACGTTTCTATATTATTGTCACTGCCCTGGAAGAGAAGGCAGTACTGAACAATCAGGAAGAGATGGGATTTTAAACTGTAGAAGTAAAACTATAGGATTGAGATCACAAACAGCTGTTCAGTTGCTCTCGTTAATATTAAAGGGTTAATTCACCCAAAAATGTTGTCATAATTTATTCACCCTCATGTCGTTCCAAACCCAAAACACAAATGAAGATATTTTAATGAAATCTTACAGCTTTCTATCCCTCCATTGACAGTCTACACAACTACCACTTTGATGCTTCAAAAAGTTCATAAAGATATCGTAAAACTAATTCATAATTGAGCGGTTCAGGCCAAATTTTCTGAAAAAGACATGATTGCTTTATATGATGAACAGATTTAATTTAGGCTTTTATTCGCATACAAACATTCATCAACTCGCACATCAGTTGTGGTAAACGGAAGCTCAGGCATGTTGGTTTGACGTGCGAGAACCAATGAGGTTCATTCTTGAGTGTTACGCAGCACGTTTGAGCTTATGCATGAACCAATGAGGTTAATTCTTGTGTTACGCAGCATTTTTGAGCCTCCTCAAGAACCAATGAGGTTCATTCTCGTGTTACGCAGCACGTTTGAGCTTATGCATGAACCAATGAGGTTAATTCTCGTGTTACGCAGCATTTTTGAGCCTCCTCAAGAACCAATGAGGTTTGTTCTTGTGTTACGCAGCTCGTTTGAGCTTATGCATGAACCAATGAGGTTCATTCTCATGTTACGCAGCATTTTTGAGACTCCTCAAGAACCAATGAGGTTCATTCTTGTGTTACGCAGCTCGTTTGAGCTTCTGCAAGAACCAATGAGGTTCATTCTCATGTTAGGCAGCACGTTTGAGCTTCCGCAAGAACCAATGAGGTTTGTTCTCACGCTCTGTTCATCATATAAAGTGATCGTGTCTCTTCAGAAAATTTGGACTAAACCGCTTGATTCATATGGATTCGTTTTACAGTCTCTATATGAACTTTTTGAAGCGTCAAAATATTATTATATAATTATGAATAATAATAGCCTATATATATATATATATATATATATATATTGTAATGTTTACTGTAGTAATTAAATGTAAGAATTTTATTTAAGGGGAAGTAAAATGGCATAGCATAACTGAAAGTTTTAGAAATAGGAATATCAGAAGGAAAGTGGGAGGGCAAAAAAACATTAGCAGAGTAAAAGAAATGTTGTATCTGTATGCAAATTCAGTGGCCAAGCAAAAAGGGCAACATCGTGTGGAGGACTGAACCAACACAGTGTGGCTAGCTTGTGTTGCCTGGTCTCCTTTTACAGCTTCCTGCCATGTATGCTATTTTAAAGACACACAGCTGCACCTGACAATTTCCTGCAGAGAGGGCAGGGCTACTCGCTCCACAAACAGAGAGTGGCAGAGAGGGAGGAGAAGAGAAAAGGCGAGAGGAGAGAGAGAGCAGACAGATGAGTGAAGAGAGGCATCATTTCTGAGACGATCTGCGGCACTGGGGGTCCTAAGCAAGTCTGCCTTTCATCAGCAGGGTCTGCTCAACTGACACAGAGTAAGCAAAGTGACGGACTGCATTGAAGTTCAGTGGAGACAGAGAATCAGGGGATCAATAGCACTGGAATACAGCCAATGGCAGGATTTCATTTCTACAAAGGGTACTAAAGCAATACAAGTGGACTGCCGGGACATGTGGCAACTGTGAAGATCAGACTGAAAACACAAAGAGACTAGCATAAACATCTATAAGAGACACTTCTGAAGGCACAGTTCTCCGTAGCTCGGCTCCATCATCTAGAACTGGTGGTTTCATTAAAAACAAGAACCTCTTCTGGAATTTAGGACATTTGCTTTGGCTTTACTTGTGTTAAGTTCTCTGCTATCCGAACAGGATCTCGGTGTTGTGCAGTTAGGGGGGTATGGTTGATCTTCAGGTCGGACGTGAGGCCTGCTGATTCCCATGAAGAGGTTTGGCAGTTTGCGTCGGACAAAGAGGCGCAAGGACGACGAGCTGCTCACCGGGAGACGCCAGTCAGAGTCAGCATGTCCGTCTGGTACAGTACTAATCAGGATATTCACTGTATAGAGCCTTCAGCTAGACATATATATTGATATTTGTCTGGCAGTGGAATGTTTCAGTCTGCCTTGTGCTATTATGAGGCAGGCATTGTTCGTCAAATAATCTATCAATTGGTCAGATATGTACAGTATTATGTGTATGTTGTATAAAGTGCCATGACACATATTGTTGTTTGAACTTGATCAATCATTCATGATCTGCTGACTTGGCCACTATTTTTGTGCGTCAAGATCATTGAAATAGAAATTCCAGTGTAGAGGTAAAGGCAGTTACAGTTGGTCGGCATGGTCCACATTGAGCCTGTGTATTATGTATATCTTTATTAATCACTTGGAAGGGAAACTCTTTTCAGAACTAATTTGGTTCAGGGTCGACCCCGAAGCTGTCAGCTGATGCCTTCGTAACAGTGATACAAACACAAATGTGACTGTGGGTTCCAATAGGACATTAAAGCAAGGGATACCACATTCACCTGTAAGGTTTCAATGCCATTCCTTGATGAGTTTTTTTAATCGATTACTAAACTTAAATTGAACCTGATGCATGAACTGGAAATTAACACTATGTTTTGCTATCGCATATGTTATATTGAAATGCATACTATATTAAGAACGTAAATGTAAGAATATTGAGTATTGCAGTCATGTGACATGAAGCTGTAAAACATGACTTTGGACAGACTTGAAGGTGATTGTAATTTTTTGAATGTTAAAATACTTTCTCGTATCCCATCTCAATATGCAGAGAAGACAACTAAGTAAGCTGTTCCAGTGAGGTTAAGCTGTAAGTTGATTTCCTCTAAAAGTATTAACACTATGACACAATCAAAACATTATCTTGCTTGTTTGGGTTTCTTGACCAGCCCAACATACCGATAGCGATATTAGCTCAACCAATGGCATGAGTTTGCGGCGGGACTATCTGTTGGCTGAGCAATGGAAGACAAGGGTAATGTTTTGTAAGGGTAAGGCTAATGAAACCCTGTATACCTAACAACTACATTTGGTCTTACCTTATAATTACTTTTTCTCGATGTATTAAGGCAGTCAGTTTGTATGGATCTACTGCATGTCCGGTATGTCTGGATACGCGTACACATGCACTAAATCAGATGATGGGTCACATTATATCAGCCTGACTATGAGAGTTGCAGTGGTGTCCTAAGGGGCTTCACTGTGTGTCACATGAAATAGTGTTCCTGACGCAAACCAAACAGGCTCAGGTTGCCTCACCACACTTTCATTTGAATCCAAAGTTTGTTTTAGGTTTATGTTCAGGCTTAGGATATAGGTTAGGATTAGTTTGAAGACTGATTTTTAGAGGCAGTATGTTTCCGGTATGTTTATGTTTCTTATTTTGCTGAATAAGAGCCATGGAAGTGTCTGAAAGCTTTAGCCTCCGTTTCTCAAGTTCCAGCTGTTGAAAGCATGACAAATAGTCTTCTTGCTCAATATAGTTAATGTGGTGAAGTTATTAGGATGTGCTGTGTGGAATAGCATGCAGGAATATGTTGATATCAATGTACCATGACAGTTACTGACAAATAACTGACAAGGGTGAAAACATAATGTAAAACAGCATGCACACAATTAGATTAGATGACACTGATTTCTTCAAATGGGTCAAAGGCTTTCTGGACATATTTCAAACTATATCATTGCATCATTATTATTGAACTGAATTAAGACATGCAGTCATCATTCAGGTCTCACAGTAAATGGTGCCATCAAATAGTCTAAAAACAGAATCCCTCACTTAAACAATTCACTGACATTACCGTGGAAAGAAGTCATACTGGTCTGAGATCAGCTTGCCAGCATACAGACTAGAGGTCTGACCCTTTGCTGTGAGTGAGTGTTATCTGCCCTCGTGGAATGTGTAGCAGTGGCAAGGCTAAAATAAGAAGCTAACGCAGCAACACACCAAACAGGTCTAAGCCAGCTGGGAGAATGTGGCTAAATGTCAGGAGATAGTTAGGAACCCAAACTCATGTTCATGTGCACACATAATGGCTTTTAATGCTTACTGCTCACATATGCTTTATGAGAAGCGTAGTTTGGGTCCAAGCTCAAAATAGTTAATGTGATGAAGTTAATGTGGGGATTTACTGTAGTGTACCTTCATCCAACAAGCATCCTTCAGTGTGCGTTGCTACTAGTGTAGCATCAGTGATACAGTACGGATCTCAGCAAAACTGTTCTTATAAGCTCCTCACATTCACCGACATAAATCAAGGGGTGACGGAGAAAGCTTGTAGTGTATTTCATGCAACCACCTTGCCAGTATGCTGGAGGAAGAGGCCTGGAGGGATGGAGAGGCTGTTATGACGAAGACTTAAGATGTGGTCAGGCAAAAAGGCCCATTGTCAATGTGTGCTGCAGGGATAAAAAAATTAATAAAAAATTCACAGGCCAAAACCCAGAAACAAGTTAGCCATCAACCTGAAGTCAGTGGGTATTTTGAATTTTGAAGTGGTTTTGGTTAAATGACATAAATATGGTCTGTGGTTATCACAAGCTTTTTTTTTTTTTTTTTTTGCATAGATACATAAGTAAAACCCCCTCGTGATTTTTTAAAAGCTTTTACTTGTCTTGAGAAAGGCAGTTGCTTACAAGTGGGAAAATGGGACTACAGATGGACATTAAACGCTGTTCATTAAACGGTGTGATAAATAAATAAACACTGAAAATAAAGACTGAAAATCCCTGTCTCAAATGGCACCCTAAACAGTCGCAGTCTTTCTACAAATCCTCACTTTCGTGATGTAACCCCTAACTGTCAGGAACAAGTCTGTTTGCGGAGCTCGCTTCTGTGCGGGCTCTGCAAAAGTGCACATTGAGGGCCACAAAGGGGCACTCTCGAGCACCCTTCTGAAACCTAAAATGACATATGGGAAACCCATTTGAATGTTGTTCCAGGATCAACAAAGATGTTGATCCAGGAACATGTTGCACTTGGTAAAATCAGGTTCGCTTAACGGTGGTCATGTTGAAGTCATACAATCCTGATGTAGTTCATTTACAGTCTACGTTTAGCCTTTTAGTCTTCAAAATTGGAGCTAAACTCCAAAAGCAGGATTGGACACCTCTGGTTTAGAGGCAGAAGTGATGCTGCCCTGGAGGTCTAGGAACAGGCCATCTTAAAGGGATAGTTCATCCAAAAAGGACTTTCTTTCTTGTGTGGAACGCTTAGAACATATTTTGAGAAATGTGTAGGCAATAACAGTTTTTCAGAAACAGTCAACGTGGTCCTTTTCAAACTGCGCTTAACTCTGGGCTATAGTTGTACTAAACCCCGTTTTACACTTTAGAAGCGGGGTTAGCATCGCTTTTGACCTGGATTATGAAACCAGTTATGAAAGCAGGGTTAGCACAGCTTTTGCAGTGTTAATCAATGTAAACCACATTGCGGTTAGGGTTAGCCTAACCTGGTACCCAAACGTACGCAGTGGAAAACGATGCAGTTATGGAATGTTTCAACTACATGCTTAGCAACAGACACGCAATCATGTGCCTCATATTCACCTGATTTGGACAGTCTCAGAAATACAGCACACTGTATATGAACAGTCGTTACTGCATTTGAGGGTAAAAATGTCAAATGGTGACAGAAAACATGTGTCAAGAAGACAAGAAGAGACTGTTTTCTCATTCCTTTATAGTCCGAAAAGTTAATTCAGGAAAACCTTAATAGTACAGAGCAACATATTAAATGAGGATGTGCAATGCTGGAGTCTTTATGTAAACAGATCGCATGCTGCATTCATCCAGTCAATGACAATGATACCGCAATATGCCAATAAAAATGTTAACCCAGTGTTTAGGAATGTGAAGTGTGAAACATCATATTATGAATACCCAGGATTAATTGTTAACCCGGGGTTAAGTATGAGCAATGTGAAAAATGAAGCAAGATAACCCAGGATTCTGTTTATCTAGGGTTTACTAATTCATATGTGAAAAGTCATGAGAGTCTGTCCCATCAAAACCAAACGCTGAGAGGTGTGACCATGCACAGACTCAATTTGATTCTTGAGCGACTATGTAAATGACGTTAATGACTGACAAACAGCTAAAAATTGGCTAATGGAACGCCAGCATTAATTAATATCAGCCTGACCCCACGTCTCACACGGACCCTTCCCTTCCTGCACAACAAGGAGGCTTGCCAGAACTAATCCTACTGTGTCAACACTACACTAATTGACTACAATTGTGCATTTCATAAATCAAACCATATCATCTCATATCCTAATGATGGAAACCCATCTTCTGAATCACTTCCCAATGCCTTTTGCAGCCAAAACCATGCCATACATATCTCCCAGTCCAAAACAGAACCTTTTAATTGTGAAACATCAGTAGATCAAGCATAGTGACCTGCTGTAGCCAAGCAGAGATACACGAGTAGGACTGACCTGTCCTGAATAATCCAGTTGCTTCAACCCTCAGCTGAATGAATGTACTGATATGCTCCATTCTACAGCTTTAAAGTTTCCTCAGAGCACATGACCTTTTGATCATGAAATGGCAGTGTTAGTAGAGGCTGGTACAGTAATATATCAGTGCATGCAGTACATTATGGGTTATGTCAGGACTGTCATATGAGACACTGTTTGCTGTGGTATCTCTGATAAATCCAGCTCTAAACACAAGTGATTATCTCTATAGTAACATTCAATCAAAGGAATGCACGGGGTTAAATACAAGTTAAGCTCTGTCAACCACATTTGTGGCATGATTTTGATTACCACAGAAAATAATTTAGAATTGCATTTACATTAAGACACCCCCCTTGGAAGTAAAGAGGTCATTGTCTAAGAACCACATAAAATGAACAATACACATTAATAAGCCCTGTGACTTTTGCTTGATACATGCAAGGTTACCAGAAAAGGACTGTTTGATACTGCAAAACCAAAGTTTAATTCAAATGGAATGGAATTCCCCTTCAAAATGAAATACTTAAGACAAACTTTAAAGCCTAAATAATGCATGAGTTTGTACTGAATAATTGTACTCAATTTTGTGCTTTAATAAAAAGATAAGCTTCTACTTCTACTTTGAAACTTACCGTGCCACTAAGGGGACATGGTGGTGGAAAAAAATATGAGATGGGTGGAAAAATAATTAGTCAATGCTTATGTGTTCTCTCGCAAATGTTTTAAAAATAAACTTTGCATTCGCTCGCAAAACCTCTGCGTTCCCTTGCTAAAACGTTTGCGTTCGCTCGAGTGAACGCAAAGTTTCTCAGGGGAACACAAACATTTTGCGAAACAGACACAAAGTTTCTGGAGGAAACGCAAAAAACCATCAATAATCATCAGTAAATTATTTTTGAGCTCCATATTAGCATATTAGAATGATTTCTGAAGGATAATGTGACAATGAAGACTGGAGTAATGATGCTGAAAATTTAGCTTTGACAACACAGGAATAAATTACGTTTTAAAATAATTTGAAATACATGTAATAATATTTCCCAATATTCCTATTTTTACTGTAGTATTACTGTTTTTACTTTTTACTGATTAAATAAATACAGCCTTGGTGAGACTTCTTTTAAAAACTATAAACTTATACCCTGTGTTTTTTTTTTTGGACTGCCTAATTTTGTTGTAGGAACACCTTTCCTGTGATGCCACAGATTTAGATTTGCTAAATTTTAGATCTAGATTGACATTTTCTTCTATATTGATGCGTCTCACAGGCTCTGGGCTTTCGACTCCCCCCACCACCCCGACGCAGAGTCCGGTTCCCCCGGTCTTCTCTATGGAGACCCCCAGTCCCACGGAGCGTGTGGAGGAACGACGCTCCCGCTCTCTCTCGTCTCCCCCTGACACAGGTCAGCGCTTCAGCCTGAGCACCTCCACCACCAAACCCCCTATCGCCTTGCACACCTTTAACTCTACCTCACGCCAGGTGAGTGAACATCTTCACATGTGCTTTCTGGGCTTTACTGTAGTTTACCCTTGTGGCACCTGGTGGAATTGCAATCTGTATGTTTGAATGGCCCGAGTGGGCCATAACAACAGTGGCTTGAACAATTTGAGCAGGGACCTTCAACCAACTAATGGCATATTTATTAAAAAGAAAAAAGAGTTTGCTAATCTTCTACACCCAACATAAAGTTTGATGTATTTTTCAATAACAACAAATTGTTGGGCAAATGCTTTTTCTTGTTTAGAAATGTTAGTAGCTCAAGCATCAAATATTTATGGACAGTTAATGTCATAGGGATTGATATTTGTGTCAGCAATGTGTTTGTGCTCCATCTGGTGCAGCTGAGCTCAATGATGCTTGCCTGTAACTGACTATTTCATATTATGACTTATTAACAAAAGGTCATCCATCCACTGCACATAGTCTGCTTCACTTGCATAATGCATATAGATAATGACTATTATCTGTGAAAATTCACATTTTATGAAATTGAAAAGTTAGGCACTACATAGCAAATATGAGAAATAAAGTTGCAAATTCACAATTATATGAAAGTTTTTACATGTATTGGGTTTCTTCTACTGCACACACTTTTGTCCCATGGGTTGATTTTTTTTTTTTTTTTTTTTTTTTTTACTTAAAAAAAAACCCTGTTATTATTTAAAAATATTAAATAAATATTTAAAAGGATACTCTTTCGTTTTGTTGAGGAGAAAAACAACAAATATCACATTAAAACTTAGAACTTTTTTTAACCATGCTGCCTTCATTTATTGTTGCTACTTTTTATGTGACCTTTATGTAGGCTATATTGTTTTACACCTGTTCCAGACCCGAATGTAATCTTAAATTATGGAAATACATAATTTATTATTATTGCATTTTTAAATCAATGATAACCTAAACAAACTGTGAATAATTATTATTTTATTTTAAATGATTTACATCAAATACAATTGTCCCTCAGTTGTGGTGTTGTCATTTGCATAATGACCAACAATTTTGTCCCTAATAAAGATTTATCAAAAGTTTGTGTAATTGTTTACAAAAGAGACAACTGTGTCAGTGAAGAATCTGAGATGAAATGTAAAACGTGATGTGCAAAGAAAACAGAAATAAATTAAGGTCTTAAAGGTTTTTAAAAAAACGGTCTTAAGAGATTTTCTATACTGACATTGTTGATGAAATTTTGAGTACGCTATTTATTCGTTTTTGTGGCTAGAACAGCCAGGCTTTCATAAGATGTTTGGAAGATTCACTGGTCTTAATATCTTAAAGTATGTACCTTATTTCCTGCAGCTTTGTGATCCTTCGTGTACTTATTTGCAGCGACTTCCAAGAGGAGTCAATATATTGAATCACGCTCTTAGGATGGTTCAAAATGTTGTGTATGTAGGCGGCTCGCTAGGGTTTGAGAAAAAGCCACAGTGAGTAATTTTAATTTATGCACGATCAGTGAATTCGCATTGCGTTGTTTGGATGCGTTCGCTTCGTTTGTCGTCCAATAGAGAGCGACAGTGCTTTAACTAGGGCAAAATGATCGCTTCAGATGCAGAGCTGACACTATACGCTCAAAATGAATTAGGCTACTACTCTACCTGTGCCTACCGACTCGTCTGAAGAATACAGACGTTAAAAAAAAAAGCAATAGAATCGGACTGTTCCACTGTCACCTCTGCGGGGAAGACCGTCATTTCACCACTGCGCGTAGTGAATCTCTAACTGAAACCTATGCCTGGAGAACATCATACACTTAGATCACTCTGCCTTCAATGTGGTGAACAGACCGCAGACTGCTTGTGTTGTGCGTTATTTTATTTTTAACCAGACTGCTTGTTTGCAGATAAGCAGATTTAAAAATGGACGCTACCACTCCGTTACTAACAGGGTCTCGCTAACTTGAAGTAAGTGATTATTGATGAAATCATCAGCCCGTGTGTTTGTGTTTCAGAGCGGCGTACTTGCTGAAGGCATGCTGGAAAAACTTGAACTTGACGATGAAGGTAAAGGATTACACTTATGTTCTGTATTGTTTGCTTATTTTATTTAATATGCTCTTTCAAATGCAAGTTTATGGTTTATTTATACATTAAATTTTCATCTGTTCTTATGTTTGTTGGATGTAGTATTTTTGTGGCTTTGTGGGGGGAAATGAGCTTTTTATTCATAACATAATTGCATTGTATATTGATTTAAGAATATAATTGTATTAGAGTTAAAGCGATAGTTGACACAAAAATGAATCTTCTGTCATCATTTACTCGCCCTCAAGTTGTTCCAAGCCTGTAGGAGTTTCTTTCTTCTGCTGAACACAAAATAAGATATTTTAAGAATAAGTAATCAGCAGAAGAAAGAAATTCATACGGGTTTGGAACAACTTGAGGGTGAGTAAATGATGACAGAAATTAAATTTTTGGGTTAACTATCCCTTTAAGTATTAGAGTTAGGTGACTGCTAATGATTCTGATATCATCTCTTTTTTTGCAGCTGCTGAAGAGCCAGACAGTGATATTTACATGCGTTTTATGAAATCCCACAAGTGCTATGACCTCGTCCCCACCAGTTCCAAACTTGTGGTTTTTGACACTACATTAGAGGTAACTACTACATCTTGAATGTCTTCTGTTGTCCAGTACAAGAACAGAAAGAGAAAAGATTTGGTTATGGTGTTTTGGGTTATGTTCAGAATAGGAAAGTATCTTATTACCTCCTGCATATTGTTCTTTATGCTGCTTTCTATTTTAAAAAATAGTACATGAAACTTGGGAATTATATGATCCACATTTCAAACAGTAGTATGCTATATTGTTGTCACATGTCCTCTTCATTCTGTGTGTGTCATCTAGTTATCATCATCTTGGATTATCTAAATTTCTTAACTTTTGGCAGCCCAGTTACATTTTTTTTTGTTAAAATAGAGATGTTAAAAATCACAGCTGTAATTGCACCTGGTCCATTCATCACACTGCAAAAGTTGGGCACATTGCATTGTGGGATATAATATTCCATGCAGTTTGCTTGATTTTATAGACCATTCTGGTATTCTATAAATGCAGAAAGTTGCATATTGTACCACTGAATAACTAGAAAGTGTAGTATGTTATTATGCTTTTCTGAATATACTAGCTTTAGTATGAGTCATAGTAGTTATTGTCTTTCAGTTTTGATTCACAGTTTAAACACATATTGTTTAAGTCATTGTGGTTAATGTTTCATAAGTAAATAAATCTTGAGGTGGTGACTGAAATGGACAGGGTCTCTTTGAAGTGTATGGGAAGCGGTCATAAAGCTAGTTTGTTATGGTTAATCAGTAATCATGTGCCGTTATTAGATTTTGGGCTAACACATCCTTATAACCCATTGACCTGTTGACTTTCCGCTGTCTGAGGGCCGGTTTGAAATATTAAAGGCTTAGGGAAGAGAAGATAAGTGCAATTTAATGCCTGGACTTTATATTGGGGGAGTGACATTATGTACTTGTTGTACTTCTTTCTGAAGTTTCCGAAATGAGGAAGTGTTATGCCTGTTTGCATTGTGAACATATAAAAATGCTGTGTTTATGGGCCATATTTTGAAAAAGCCTTTATAATGAATTCCAAGTTATTTTTTAATGGATAGCTGAGCTGGTCTAAATTTGAGCTGGAGACTATTTGTGTTAGAAATGGTGCGCTAAGGGCCCAAAATGCGTCAAATGTGAGTAAATAAAACATTACACACTAGTGGACTGATGGCTTTATTGGTTAAATGAAGAATGAACCACTTGCTGATGTAAGTGAAATATAGAAACTGGAGTCTACTAAAGAACATTTTATAGACTTCTGACATCTTCGTCATCTTGATCTATGATGCCTAATATATTGAATATTCTTTGTATTAAACCACTAAATAAAAGTATAATTAATACAAGTTTTTATTCATGAAGCTCCTTTCCCAAGCTCAAGGTCGCTTTTCAATAAATGAACGATACTGTAGTTTTAAAAAAAAGTTACAGAGGAGGAAAAAAACTATTTTTGCAGTTAGAACAGATTGACTCCCTGGTTCATCTTGTATGACTGCAAGAGACTTGTGCTGTCTGTTGCTATGCAGGGAAACAGCTTAATAATCCCGTTGTTAACACAGAATACAACCGGTAAGAATTGTTTACGGACAAATTGTATTGTCAGGTGTGGTAATGTTTTGGAGCCCTGGTTGCACTCAGCTCATTGTGTCTCCTGTGATTTTTGGCTCACATGACCAGTTTCTCCAGAAGTGTTTTTAAAGGCATCTAAAAGAAAAGCATTGTTTTGTGAATCCTTTGTTCTCTGCTAGGTAAAGAAAGCTTTCTTTGCCTTGGTTGCTAATGGAGTTCGAGCTGCCCCATTATGGGAAACCAAAAAGCAAAGCTTTGTGGGTGAGCAATGACACATGCACACACACACACACACACACACACACACACACATTCATGCTCTCACCTGCATTTCTGTCGTTCTTTTCACTGGAGTTATGTCTCTCTCTCTTTTTTTAGCCATACTGACAATTTTTTTTTTTTTCTTGTTTAACCTGCTAGTCCATTTAACTGGCTTACACCTCCTGTCTTGGAATTATTGTCAAAAAAACATAGTAATTAATAATCAAATAAAAACATTGCTTCAGGACATGTTTTGCTCACCTGTAACATAATTGGACATGCTTAGATTAGCAAGCTAACAATAATATGTAAATTGGTTGAAATTCATTGCTCTCTCTTTCCTGTCTGGATTGTTTTGAATTGCAGTCAGATATGATGGAATTTGCTGGTGTTTTTCACATTTTCTGTGCTGATATTTTAGGAGAAAGTGAATTAAAACATGGTCAAATGAGTTAAAGTAGAGTACTACACTCTTGTTAGAAGCTGAAATCATCAAATTATCCAATTTTTTATAATAAATTAATAAATACAATAAAAACATAAAGGACATTGGATGTATAGAACATAAGTCAGCGTGCTAACAGAAGGTTTTACTCTAATGATGGTGTGTTTTCTCAATAGGAATGTTAACCATCACAGACTTCATCATCATACTGCACAGATACTACAAGTCCCCACTGGTAAGGAGTGCTGGGTTAATGGCTGTTTGTTCAGATCTACAAATGGAAGTGCCATATCTAAAGAAAAACATTTTTGCCATGTCATTTCTCCTGCATGTATTCACTTAATGAATGCTCACCTGAAAGGAGGAATGTTTTTCAATTTTAACATTTGAAGTCATGTTCTGTTATGTATGCCTCAGGTTCAAATATATGAGCTGGAGGAGCATAAAATTGAGACTTGGAGAGGTAAATATGTTTTCAGTTCACCACTGCTTACACTCATTTCTTATGTAACTGTCACACAATAGGCATTTATATAGATTTTTTTAATTATTCACTGAAGGAATAGTAAACCCGAAAATGAAAATCATGTTATTTACTCTCACCCATGTTTGGAAATTTCTCTTTTTGTAAATAACACACAATTTTTGTTTAACTTTAAAGTGCTTTGATTCTTTTTCATTTCTGCTTACATCAACAGAGCTTTACCTGCAAGAAACTTTTAAACCCTTAGTCAACATATCTCCAGATGCAAGGTGAGACACTGGGTCATATTTTTGTAGACCGTGTTTTATCATTTTCATTGCATGATGCATGAACCTGTAGGAAACTCTGAAGCGAAGACCAGGAGACTCGGGTGTATCTTCAGAAGGATTCTTTATTGAGAATATGCTGTTTGGTGCTGCAGTTGTACATAATTTATGTGCATTCAGTAGTCAGTCCTTAATCATACAGATTTTTTTGCTGTCCCCCCCCCCCAGTATATTTGATGCTGTTTACTCACTCATCAAAAATAAGATCCATCGCTTGCCAGTGATCGATCCAGTCACAGGAAACGCCCTGTATATCCTCACACACAAGAGAATCCTCAAGTTTCTGCAGCTTTTTGTGAGTATACCACTTCCTTTGGGCTTACTGATCTTTTATGCATACAATTAAAATACTTTTATAAATGGTAGTTAGTGTGAACAAGACAAACTAGTGTGCGTGTTGTTGTAGGTGTGTGAGATGCCTAAAGCAGCCTTCATGAGGCAGACTCTGGAGGAGCTGGGCATTGGCACGTACAGCAACATTGCTTTCATTCACCCTGACACACCCATTATTAAAGCGCTGGGCATGTTTGTGGACAGGAGAGTGTCTGCCCTGCCAGTGGTGGATGTTACAGGTAACAAAACACACTGCTTTTCTAACAGTTCATGTTCTGTAATCATTCTTCTGTCAAGCCTTTCTTAGAAACACATTTTCATTGTACACATCTTTGAATGTCTCATATTTGCTTTCCATCTTTTTCCTCCCAAAGGAAAGGTTGTGGACATTTACTCCAAATTTGATGTCATTGTAAGTTGTGCTTTTAATATACTACTTAAAGTTGAAGAATAACTACTTAAAGAATAATGCAGCTGATTTTTACCACACTTTCATTATGAAAGACATTTCGTGAGTTGTAAATATACAAGGATCCCATAGAAAATTTAAATTGTGTTTTCCGTGCCTGGAAAGTCATGGATATTTCTAAATTGAATATATATTTTTTTCTAGTTCTCAAGTCTAAAATATTTCATCAGATAGATTGTGGACTTGGATTGCTTGTGTCTGACGATTGAGATATTTATAGGAGAAATCTCTACACAAAAACACTACCGTTCAAAGGTTTACGCGGCTTTGATTTGATTAAATAAAGTAAATGCAATAATTTAAAAGAACTGTTTCCTATTTTACTATATTCTAAAATGTAATTTATTCCTGTGATGCAAAGCTACATTTTCAGCATCATTACTCCAGTCTTCAGTGTCACATGATCCTTCAGAAATCATTCTAATATGATTATTTGCTTTCTTACTATAAATGTTCAAAACATTTGTGCAGCTTAATACTTTGATGAAACCATAATAGATTTTTTCTGGATTCTTTGATGAATAGAAAGTTAAAAAGAACAGCATTTATTTGTAATATAAATCTTATGTAACATAGTAAATGTATTTACTGTCGGTCACTTTGATGAATTTAATGCATCCTTGCTGAATAAATGTATTCATTTATTTAATATATCTATTCATATGTCCCTTCAAATCCATTTGTAATCCATTGAATCGAGTTTACATTGAAATTCGTTCTGCTTGTCATGAATAAGGTCCATTGGGTACAAAAAAGTAAATGTAAAAGTCTCCAACTGTGTCAAATGTGTATTTCCATACAATAAATATGTGATGGTGCATCACATGCATGTTTTACTCATTAGGATTGATTAGTAATGAGTAGTGATGTGTAGTTGTGCAGTGTATGTGGAGGTTCCTATAGCGTCGCTCTCTGTTCATTGGTGTTGTGTGTGTGTGTGTGTGTGTGTGTGTGTGTGTGTGTGTGTGTGTGTGTGTGTGTGTGTGTGTGTGTAGAATCTGGCTGCTGAGAAGACCTACAATAATCTGGACATCACCGTGACTCAGGCTCTGCTGCATCGCTCACAGTACTTCGAGGGGGTTATGAAGTGTTATCGGCACGAGACCCTGGACACTATAGTGGACAGGATTGTCAAAGCTGAGGTGAGATTTACTCAATGCACACATCACCCATGGGAAGAAAACATCACCACTAGAAATGAAATCCCACCTGAAATGGACAGTTTAGATGCTTTACTCCTCAAGTAACATATTTTTAATGATAAAGAAATAACATTTGTGCTTTTAAACCCTCTAGTCTGCTTCCATTATAGGTGCATTACTTTAAATGTCTGGGTTTTTTGCAGTCAATGTATGGCACAATTAAAAAGTATTTTACGTGGTAATCGACAGCATGCCACAGATTCACAACATGAAAATAATCCATTTAAATACTCCATTAAAATCACCATGAAATCGAAATCGACCATTCTTTTTTTCTTATGGAATATTGAGGTATAAATGTTTTATCCGTCCACATCATCTTTTTTTTTTTTTTTTATAATCTTTAATCAAAATAACTTCCCCTTCCTCTTGCAGCCATCACTTCTCTGAGGGCGGGACAACCTGTCACTCACATGACATCACAGCAATCACAGCAATCGCAAACCACAACCATCCAATCAATTCCCCATGATCAAAATCAAGTCCCGCCCTACATTTTTTTTCTAGTCCGAGAAGCTGTTTCAATCAGATATATGTCACAATAGGGCAGAAAACACTATTGCAACTTCCACTTGAAATGCCAAGCTCAAAACCATTTCATTTAGATATTTCAGCTGAGTTATGAGTTCACAATGAACACATTTTTACAATCCGTTGTTTTTCTGCGAACATCTTTGAGTGTTACTGTCGCACATGACAGCGTTGCTCAAGTTGAACGGCTCCTGATTGTGTTTTGTAATCTGCAGGTGCACAGGCTGGTTGTGGTGGATGAGAACTCCAGCATCGAGGGCATCATCTCTCTGTCTGACATCCTGCAGGCGCTGGTACTCACCCCCGCAGGTATAGACGCACAGAATTCCTAATCCAACCCTCCATTTCACTTTCCTTCTCTCCTCTCCACTCTTCCCCGGACACAATCTCCTCTCCTCGGACATCTACCACTCGAGTGTCCCTCTCTGACCCCCTGACCACAGGTACAGTCACACAGGCTGGGTTCTGATTGGCTTGTTTGATTGTGCTGAATGAGGCTGGATGTAGGTGTGTATTTGTAATATAATACACATCGTGATGGCATCGTTACGAGCATTTGTCTGGTACTGATTTTCTTTTATAATGCAGGCCGCTTGTATATGACTGCAAGTTGACCTGGCAGACTCTGTCAATGGCAAACAAATCAATATGAGACAGAAATAGCTGTCTGGTTCAATAGTGATTGGAATAGAGCATGTGGAACAGCACCCTCAGCGCCCCATGTGAAGCCTGCTGGGAAAACTGCTGCATGAAACACTCACATGCTCTTCAGCATGATGTCTTTAATGTCTTGAGCTGCTGGAAGCAACACACTTTTGAAAGCAAAGAAATAAATTCTGATTTCCAGGCCAGGAAAGGTTATGGAAATCATTAGCCATGGCAATACAAATCCTAATAAAAACTTTTAAAGCCCCAAAAAAAATCGTAGAAGTTAAAAACCTTAAAGTCACAGTTAAGTTATAGTCAAATACAGTTGTAAAAGGTCATGGAAAAAGTCATGATAATAACGTAAACGGTTACAGAAAAGTCATGGAAATTATGAAAATGAATGGGAATTTATAAAGTTGTAAAAAGTTACTGGAAATTCTTAATACTATCATAAAAAGTCACAGACAATTGAAGGAAATTTTTAAAAAAAAAGAAAAAAAAAGAGAAGGTTGTGTTAAACAGTACTAACATAAAATCCCACCGAAAATGTATGGAAATTAAAAAGTTGTTAAAAGTAAGATAAGTAAAGGTCATTAATAAAATCTTAAAGTTGTAGTAAAGTTCTGAATTTTTTTTATCATAATTCACTGAAATCTTGTCAAAGGTCAGTCATGGAAATGTATTTATTGAATTCTTATAAAATATTTATTAAATCTGCAAATGTCATTGGTTATTGGACCTGTCACCTAAATGATTTGTGCAGAAATCGTTCTAAGTTTATTGATAGTTTTGAGTTTGTTTGCATTCTGCTTAGTTTGCTCTTCCAGATTTGTTGCTGAGAGGCTTCAAAATATGCTCATCTTTTTTTAAAAACCTGAGTTTCTGACGAGTGTGTGTTATTAAAAGACCACTGATCGACAGACTTAAGTTTCATTAACTGAATTTCAAATGATTTGCCCCACAGGTAGATGCAGAATGGACAGTGTGACTGAATGACAAGACATTTTGGAGGTGAAAGAGAACTTCAAGAAATTCAGAGAACCAAAAAAGTTCCAGCCTGTGTTTTTGGATACAGAGAAGAGGACAGCTGAAAGCATTTTACTTCCTCACTGAAGGGCTGGGAATTGGAGCTGAAGGAATGGACATGTATTCATAATGCACACATTACTGGACATGTTTATGGCGAGCCAGTCGCGAGAATGTGCCGCTGTACTGTACACTGCTTTAAATGCTGGTTATAGAGGCCTTCACTGACAGTGCTATATCAGGCATTGTGTTCTAGCTGGCTCTGCGTTATATCTTCAGGCACTGAAATCCACTCCTGGCTGAGTGTTTGACGTGGAGATTTGCCTTAAATGAAGACCTCCGTGAGAGTTGATTGTAAAGGTTAGCAGAGACCCATAGATGTGCATGTAGTGTAAAAGCAGGTTCAAGATTCTTGAGCAATAGGCAAAAATCACTGTTGGTTCAGAGAACCTGCTAGTAAATGGTGCAAATGTAGACTGATTAGACATGTGGCCATTATATTTCACCTCAAAGAGTGTGTGTGTGTGTGTGTGCGTGTGCGTGTGTGTGATATGAAATAATTATTTTCATAACAATTATGTAATATTACCTTATTAATTCAGTAATAATTTTCCAAATTCTCATTAGTTAGTCAAAAAAACAGTAAGCAGTAAGTAAATTCTGCATAAATAACAGGCAATAGAACAAATACTAAAATACATTCGTTTATTTAAACAATATACCATTTAAAGTGAACAGTAATGAGAATAAGATAATAAATAAAATAGCAGGGAAATGCACTTAATTGTCATGAGAATTTTGTAACAACTAAACTTTGGTCATAAAAAATAGTCCACCTTTTTTCTTTTTTGGGGTGAAATATATTTATATTTACATATATGTTTGGTTGGTGTGGAAAACCACGTGCACTACCTGTCTTATGCACTAAAAGAGCATGAATGTCAAGCCTTTGCACCCCAGTGATATGCTGAGCTACTGTAAATACAACTTGCCATGTAATGGGTTCAAAACTGATAAATCATGTATTATTTGATTGCATTTTTTCATTATTATAAGTAACTGCTGTCAAAATGTAAGACTGTTCTGTTCAGAAAGAAAGAAATGTACATTTTTGTACACATTGAAATGACACTATTTTTTTATGTGGTTGGGCTAAAATATATTGATAATGCATTAATATTTGTCTGAGATTTATTTATTTATCTCATGTCACTAATGTTTGATGCCACCATATAGATACATTTTGTGGCTTGTTTTTTCTTGTCACTGATCATTCTTCTGTGTTCTGACAGAATACTCACTTTCCATTGGGGTACTTGGGTAATAACTGGAGCCCTTTTTATATACATATTTTTATTTTATTATATTTTGTTTAATGCTTTTGTTTTTCGCGTTACAGGGAGTCTGAGTAGTATTTTTCAGTGACTGGTCACGGCTGCGTTTCTCAAAAGCATCATGAGCTAAGTTGATTGTAGAGGCCATTGGTGCCAATAACTCTACTTATGCTTATGATGCTTTTGGGGAAAACAGCCCACATCAGTTTCTGCAGGTCAAGTCACCTTCATTTATTTAGCGCTTTTACAATGCAGATTGTTTCAAAGCAGCTTTACCGTGATAAAAGGAAATGAATGAAGAGAGAAGAAGAAAGTCATTGTCCAGTTTAAGTAAGTTGAATGTTGATTTATTTCCGTTGTAAAAATCATTATTTATTAATTTGGGGGTCCGTTTAGAGACTGTGGTCTTTAGCCTGGAGACCTGGGTTCAAGACTCACATCGCGGGGCGAGTATGATACAAATCACACTCACACACACACAACTAACACACTCACACAACTAACACACACTCACACAACTAACACACACAACTAACACTCACACACACACACACACACACACACACACACAACTAACACAGTCTCTATATATACAGTGGTGGGCAAAATTATTAGAACAGTAAGATATTTTAATATTTTAAAAGTCTCTTCTGCTCACCAAGGCTTCATTTATTTGATCCAAAAAACAGTAATATTGTGAAATATTTTTTACAATTTAAAATAACTGTTTTCCATTTGAATATATTTTAAAATGCAATTTATTTATGTGATAGTAAAGCTGAAATAGAAAGCTTTTGTAACATTATCACTACCATTCAAAGGTTTGGGGTTTTTATTTTATTTTATTATTTATGTATAATTTTATTCAGCAAGAATGCATTAAATTGATCGAAAGTGACAGTATAGACATTTATTAACAGATAAACTCTGTTCTTTTGAACTTTCTATTCATCAAAGAATCCTGAAAAGAAATTGTACTCAACTGCTTTCAACACTGATAATAATAATAATAAATGTTTCTTGAGCAGCAAATCTGCATATTAGAATGATTTCTGAAGGATCATGTGACACTGAAGACTGGAGTAATGATGCTGAAAATTCATTACGTTTTAAAATATATTTAAATAGAAAACAATTATTTTAAATTGTACAAAATATTTCACAATATTACTGTTTTTGCTGTATTTTGGATCAAATAAATGAAGCCTTGGTGAGCAGAAGAGACTTCTTTTAAAACATAAAAGAAATCTCATCATCCTAATAATTTTGCCCACCACTGTATTTATATGTTTTGTTTTTTGGAGGGGGCCCGAAGCCCCAGGTGGAAAAACACTGCCTGACACTGGCCCTATCTTCTGCTATAGAAACTGTTGACAGAAATTGCCAAAAAGAAATAAAAAAAAAATCCATGTATTGTTGACCTAAACTGAATTCAAAATAACTACTTAAATGATTGATGTCTTGATGATTGAATATCTTTTTTCATTTAAGAGTATTACGTTTTGAAATGATTTTCTAAAACAGGCGATGTATAAAGTATAACGTTTTATACCTCTAAAAGGGCAACGTATCCCCTGAGATACTAACATTTACAGACAGATTATGAATATTTAAAAAAATGTAATTCATAAAATTTCAACAAACGTAATAAGATAACACTTAACAACAACCAGGATACAAAAACCTTTTTAGGATGGATAACTATATATTAATATGCTATGGATTATTCTATTCAAATCAATGTCACATGAAGTCAAATGAGTTAGGTCAAAAAGTAATCAAAAAAGTAATAGGCTTTTATAACAAAATTATGATTTTGCAACAATGAAATAAGTAAGGGGAACATATGATAAACAACTTTAGAATCAGAATCAGAAAGGGCTTTATATCCCAGTATGTTTGCACACACAAGAAATTTGTTTTGGTAGCAGAAGAAGCTTCCAGTACACAGAGACAACAACAGTACAGATAGTTAAATAAAAAATAAAGATATATGTGAATAAGATATAAACTTATATATAAATAAACAAATTTGACAAATTTGTATGTTCAGGTGTGGGGGGCTTGAAAATATTTTTCTCTACAAAAGGGGGGCCCGGCAGAAAAAGTTTGGGAACCACTGTTCTTTTGAAATGGCCATGAATGGGTTTTATTTGGGATGTCCACTAGGGGACGCTGTCCTCTGCTGTTTGACATGCTCATGGTGCAGTGCCTCACTATGTAAAGGACTTCTTAGAGAATTATAAATGTATAATTTCTTTCTTTAGATTTACATATAATTTAAATATTTTAGCACTTTCAGGTTTCAAGTTGGGTTTTTTTTTCAGTTCTCGACTGTTTCTTCTCAGCTGTTCTTCTCAACATTAAATAGTGAGTGACCTATCAAACACAGTACCAAAAAATGCACAAAAATAAGCAAAATGTCCATATTAATACATTTCAGTGTTGACTATATGACCGCAAATTGCACATGCCCATCAATATGCAGGATTATTAATATGGATGTCAGTGTTTCTTGAATTTCAATGGTTCTATGCTTTTAGCAGCCCGTAATTTGTTTAGCAAAACACAGTACATTCAGCACAAACCATGTTTATCCCTGCTGCAAGTCTGGACAATATGAAGTATGTGTCTGTGTTGTATTTTTAGTTTTACCTTAAATTGTCTAGGTTTTCATTGTTTCATATCACGCAACAACAACAAACTTTATTTCTGTCATGACAACTGTGTTGAGTGTTTGGCATGGTAAGGGATATGTTATATGTTATATGTTTGATCTTGGCGGAAATGTTCTGCTATGCTGCTGCTGTAGAACAAGTATGGGACTTGCTCATCCCAATACATACACAACACACTGCTGTGAGCAAGTAAGACATGCTGCTGCTGTACAATATATTAAAGTGATACTTCACCTCTGGAAAGATGAATGTGTATTTAAAATGGGTCATTTATGTAGTAGAAATGTGAAATTATTTTTGAATTTGGAGCCTTCTAGACTGAGAAAAGCCAGAAAATGTATTTTTGGCTTATGTGGATGAAAGACAACAACTCCCAGAATGCACTTGCTTCGCTGCCCAAGGAAGCCACTCCCAAGCCACGCCTACCGGTCAGAGCGCGCAGTTAAACAACAAGGCTAGGCTACTAGTGAGTCTCCGTGACGAGTCTGCCCGGGATTTCGAGATCACCCAAAATGTCCGGGATCCGGCTTTTGCGTTCTACACTCGCCATTCATTATGTTTACTGTGGCGAGCAGGACGAGGCTGAGGGGCGCGGGAGAACGGCGCGAGGCCGGTGGCGTGATTACTGATGAGCGGCACCTGTGAGACGCACCGGTCTCGCATCTCTCACGGAGGTGCGGGAATTTTCTTAGCAATGTTAAAAAGCACATCAACCGATCACTATTGTTTAGCGTTCATGTAAACTTTACATTCAGATTCACCAATCGGAATGAATTCAGTTAGATTGAAACAAAAGGTGTGCATGTAAACAATGAATGGCGACTGCAGAAAGCAAAAGCCGAATCCCGGACATTTTGGACGATCTCGACGGCCGGACATGTCCGGGAAAAAGAGGATGGTAACCCCTACTACTCAGCTTTCTCCACAGAACAAGAGCCTGCTAGCTTAGCTTCCAAAGAAAGACGGCTGACACTATTTGTACATTCTGTGAGTGAGATCCCACCCTCTATGGGCGGGCTGAAAACATGCGGGACAGCTACTACTACTGGCTGTAGTCTTTAGCCTCTGGCCAAAAAATCCTCCGATGACGTCATTTTGCGTCATCTGAGGATTTTTTTCCAGACAAAAAATACATAAATCTCTCGTCTCAGGGGGACATGAAGGAGGAAAGCAAGGTAATTCGAAAATACTACAGGTTTTCTACTGATACAAAGCGTAATGCTAAATCCTGAAGTATCCCTTTAATTACACCATTGCAGATCTATACAGGTGGAGCTGGGGAAGGTGGAGGGTTTCTGAAAGCGCACTGAAACTGCTAAAGCAAACGCTGCCGAAGTATTTGAAGGTTGAGCAGCGAGCTCATTACAGCAGGAACCAATCAGCTGTGCCCTATAGAGATGATGTGATTGCAAGCAGGTTGGCCTGTTAGCCTGAGCCATCTAGAGTTTCATGACAGAACTTTGTATGTGTATAATTTCTCTTCCATTCCATTTCTCGTCAAATAATTGTACTATTCTATACATTTTAAAACAGATTCCAGACTTTTTTTTTTAAGATTTATTTTTTGCCTTTATTCAAATACAGATTCAGTTTGGAGGATGGACATGAAGCGAGGTGGGAGAGAGAAGGGGGATGAAATCAGGAAGACCACGTGCTGGTATTCAAACTTGGGTCGCCCGAAGCGCAATTGCACTACATGTCGGAGCACTGCCCACGAGGCTGTCGAATTTTTTTCAATTCCAGTCCTGGATGTTAATTGGTCAAGACATTAATATTAATGTTTGTTTTTTTTTTGTTTTGTTTTCAAATGCACTCCTTGGGAATCAAACCCATGACCTTGACCTATACTGTTTGAGCTGAAGGAACAATACTGGGGTCCAACTATTCCATGATAGTTTTACAGTTATGACCTTGCATATCAAAGTAGCATTTTAATGAAAAATTGTGTCTTCACTGTTTTTGCCCATACAATGAAAGTCAATGGGGTCCAAAACAACACTTTGATTGAACGGGAAAAAAACAGGCGGAGGCATTTGTATTAATATCTACATTCAATAATAATTCATATTAATTAATTCATATTAGATAATGTTTTATTTATAAACGTAATAGCCACAGTCAGCATTTATTCGCATTCTGTTCTTTACATTTAGCATTGATATTCCCTGTCTGACATTTTTTCAGAACAGTCTAGTCTAAAAACTAGCACACAGCTATTAGCATGTCGCTCACACCCTCATCTGCCGTTGATTCTCAATTCTTTTTCCAATCAAAGCATGTCCTGTATTCCATATGCATGAAGACAGAGAAAGCGCTCTGGGGACAGAGGGCGGTTCAAGCGGGATGAACTCACTCACTCCTCAGGGAACTTTCTCTCTCGCTCTCTCTGTCGTGCTCTCAGTCGCCATTCGTTCATGTTTTTCACAGATTCAGTGGTGAGAAAGAGACTGAGAGCGAAGTGAAAACTGGCCTGCGGGAGTCATTTTTACACGCATGGCATTTAGTGGGATGATGGATTGGAGATGTGTCTTTGAAGTTTAGGGGACACGGTGAACAAATAACACCCCCAGTGCTCGTGGCCATCGTACCTACTGTAGTGTATCTGCGTGTAAATAACCGACTGCTACACACTGCCTTCTGATGTTTGTTTGAATCACCTCACAGAAATATCACCATAAAGCAGTCATTTCACGGAGGCAATGGCGTCTTAAATTTGTTTTATTGAATCTTAATTTGTTTGGCAGGAACAGAAGGACTCTAGACTAGTAGCTTATTCAAGCAGTGACACATGATCATACACAACAGCACGGTGACTTTGTGTGTCCTGTGCATCGCTATCACATAAAGTATAGCAGCTTTTCTTCAAAGTGAAATTGCTCCAGGTGTAAGTTAACAACAACACAACACAGGATCAGAAACAGACATATAGATTGTGTATACTGTACATTGTGACCTTTTTCACCTTTATTTTTGAATGTTTATAAGTATGTGTTGCTCAGAGAGAGCTCATGAAAGATGTCACCTAACGTTCAGTACAGTCTAGTTCAGGGGTTCTCAAGTCTGAACCTCAAGGTCCACTTTCCTGCAGATTTTATCTCCACCCCATGGATCAAATTCACATGTAACTGTCTAGTAATCCTGAAGACATTGATTAGCTTCTTCATGTGTGTTTGATTAGGTTTGGAGCAAAACTCTGCAGGAAAGTGGACCTCGAGTTGAGAACCCTTGGTCAAGTGAATGATGCATTCGTTAATAGACTAATATACATTTCTTCAGCGCACTCAAATATAATAGTGCAAAGAAAAGTCAGTTTATACTATACATATTATATATATTTATATTTATATAAATTACATAGCTTTCCAAACATCAAACTAAAAGGCATGTTCCAAAGACATGTAGTATTTTCTCAAGCAAAAGCTCAATTTTAACATGACGTTTTTATTAAAATCATCTTTAGTGAAGATAAACAAAGCTGAATTTACTTTATGAGGCATAAACAGATTGAATTAGTGAACAAAATTTAACCATGATCTGAAATTAGACATTTGAAACCTCTTTGCATACTGAAGATTTTGGTTAAACGATGGAAAAAATCATTTGATTAATCATTATGTTGTTGCATTTCCCAGTAAAATAATACCAAATACCAAAGAAATATTTACTTGAGAGGAAAAACTGTGTAAGATCTTAAGACTTGTTTTTAGAGACTATATATTGAATACGGTTAAGCAAATAATTGTTTCTTGTATTGGACAACCCTTAATATATTGTTAAATGTTTACAAGAAAAACTGTGCGACTGTAAGAAAAAAATCATCTTGATATCTTACATTTGCTTCTCTAGTAACATTTCCAACCCAAGTTTCATGCATTTTCTCCAAAGATGTTATGTTGACATGTTAAAATTGACTTCTCAATAATAATAATACAATAGCAGATTACATTTTAATGGCCTCTCCAGGTAGGATGTAAGAGGGAAAATAAAGCTTCAATATGGGTTTCCATACCGCTACAGAAACAGTGACTGACTACATGAAATTAAGTATTAATATTCATGACATCGCCACACAGAACAGGAAATTACATTATAATTTATAGAATTTATCATCTTTACATTAAGCAGCATTGATTCAGCAAATTAGGATCAAACTTATACTCCAAATCTCAGAAAATCGAAACCTAAAAATGAAATAAACTCTAAATGATCTTTTGAAGTTACAGTTGGACGATTGTTTTAAGGTACCTAAAAATAAATAAAGGTGAAATAAGTACGAAATCTATCTGTTAGAAACATTTGAACAAATGTTAGTGTCAGAGAAAATCGCAACTGTAAACTAGAGACAATCAGCATCTATTTATGACACTAAGATAAACGGTTCCTTTTGAAAGCTAACTTGTTTTACATATAAAGCTTCGATCCTTTCAGACAGGTTTTGTTGTTGTTGACCATGCTACTACATTAGACATGTCAGTAGAAGTTCCTCTTACACACGTAGCCTGTTCATCTGCTTTGCTGGATATGGTTGATTTCCAAATTCATCTATAAACCACCTATTAAATACTGTATATTTTAGACAGTATCACATTGTAAAATGAACATACATCCATAAAGGCAGATAACAAGTAACATTGACTGGTTCAGGATGTAAGATCTACTGGAGAGTGTAAGATCTTCTGGATTTCTCAAAAGTACATTAGCACCCCATACAGTGCCACTGTCTGTAGAGGAGATCATAGTTAATGATGCAGCACATGACCTCCGATACTACATCAATGCAAGCAAACGTTGAATAACCGTCGCCTTCTTGGTACGTTTGTCCCTTTGTTGTTCCAAAGTTTCATTTTGGTTCCAGGTGAACCCAAAGGCGACCGATGCAAAAGCACCAAAGCTGGCTCCATTGCGCATACTGTATACAGTTGCTCTTGTCCACAGTTTTTAGCACTTCAACTTTTCATTTCCTGCATGGCAATCCTTTAAACATGCAGCAGGATTGTGTTTAAGCATGCTGTTTTTGGGAACAGACATCGGGATGATTGCACATATAACTGTAAACACCAAATCCAAGGAACAAAGAATGGATTTCCACTGCAGATTTCCATTTGTTTATACTGGACCCAACTGATCCCTGGAGTTGATGCTTATGAAATTAAATAATAATAATAGTGATGAAAAGTCTGGACCACTGGGAGAATTTCATGAAAACATGTCCCAGTCACATATCACCCCAAATAATTCATCTTTGTGTGCAATATAACAAATTATGAACTTTATATATATGTATATATATATATTTATATATGTGTATATATATATATTTATATATGTGTATATATATATATATATATATATATATATATATATATATATATATATATATATATATATATATATATATATATATTGGTATATGGTTCAATATACATATACAGGGCCTAAAACTAACTTTTTGACACACAATGGCCTGTGACTTAATAAAATGTACCGACCATAAATATTTTTTACTGGTCAAGAAACAGTAATGACACCAAATTTTAGATGCTAGTGAAAACTCACAATTATCTTTTCCAATTTTGATACCACAGCTACAACTACTAGCCTAACTAATAGGCTATAAATGTAAATATAGTCTGCATAGTCTTCACTGTATCTTTACTGTCTTCATAAATGAAACCTAGATTAATCCTTATTAGTTACAGAAGTGATTCAGTCAAGAGCAGTGAGTGACTTTTCTACTTTTACTCTTGTCCTTTGTTGTTGGAGGAACATAAAAAACACAGACAGCAGCAGGAATATTAGGCTGCTGTCACTTTAAGACCGAATGCACGAATCCAATATACTGTTACACATGCGTTTTATTTCTCAACTCTCAACTGAGTTCCCTTTCGCATCTTCTTGCGCTTGAATATTTAACTAGGCAAGGCTTACACTTTCATGATGATGCAGCACTGGCTGTCAACTGTCCCGAGATTCATTCACATTTGTTCACGTTCATGTTCGCACAACATTGCATTGTTAGAATCCATAAAAATGTTTTTGGCCAACTGACGATTGACACCATTTCATATAATCTCCAACGCAGATTTTTACTCACATTTGGCGCTTGCCGAGAGTTAATTTTAAGCCCTGTACATACATATATATGTGTGTGTGTTTGTGTGTATTTTTCCAGTATTTTTAATTTAATTTAATGCATCCTTGCTGAATAAATATATTAATTTCTTTAAAAAAGAATAATAATTGCACTGACCCCAAACATTTGACAATTTTTTTCTTTTGATTTGGGGGTGTAACATGACCTGGCCTTGCTCTTGACAGTTTTGAGATCCACCCAACTGCTTCTTGCGGTGTATGAATGAACACTGGTGGACAACAGTGTAGTTAGAGTGTTAAAGAAGAATAAAGCATCAATGCACATACTGTACAGCTAGAGGTCTTATAGCATCAGTCGAACATGTCAATAATGCATCTTACCTAGGCTCTCTCAAAGTCTGAAAACTACTTTCTGACCCCAAGCACTTCAAGGAAACCCTTCTTAAGTCCTCAATAAAGCTCTTTAAGTTGCTATTGCTACAAAGAGAAAATGGCATCCCACTATCCATTTTTCAGCTGTTCCTTCTTGAAATCAGTGAGCACGAGATTTCATCAAAATCCAGTGTCTAGAGGGACACTGTCTTAACGCTCATGCCATTTCTCTTTTCCTCCTCACAGTTCTTCTGGTTCTTAGTTACACTCTATGATACAAGGGTGGCGGCAATATCACAAGAAACGTTAGCCTGAAATTGGTAAAAGACAAGATACAATTAATCCTACAAAAACAACTAAGACAAACGATGGTGGTTTAGTGTCTCTCAAGATCAACCTGACTGTTAAAGGACATTTGGAGAGTGCTGGTGTCATCAAAAGATACTTTCAATCACCACAGATCTTCAAAACCTCCAGATGTTTCTTGTCCTTC